>NC_134356.1:634493239-634545739 GCF_048569485.1 Anomaloglossus baeobatrachus | reverse complement strand
TGTTCACCAGAAAGAAAATTTGGGGTTAAAGGGGGTATTCCCATCTCCAATATCCTATCTCTATATGTAGTAGGTGTAATATTAATAATATTATTAGCAAATACCTCCAATTAGAAATGTAGTATAGTTCTCCTGATTAGATATGTCACTTACCCCAAGTGCAGGGCATTGCAGCTCAGGTATCTATGTTTATGACAATGAGCAACTAACTGCTTTACTGGCTATATGTGTCGCGGGCGGGAGGAGGACGCGCTGCGCTCACCCACTGCTTGGGTCCGGCTCTGCTGCGGCCTGCTTGCTCGCTGCTTGGTGGTGGCTCGAGCGGTGGGCCGGATCCTGGGGGCCTCGAGCAGCGCTCCTCGCCCGTGAGTGAAAAGGGGGTTGATTGGTTTTGGGGATTTGATATTGTCCGTGACGCCACCCACGGTTGTGGTGAGGTTGTGACACCACCGCTGCTCTGGACGGGGATCCCGGGAGCGATGACTGGGAGCAGCTTAGATGTTGGTTCTCCCCTCCGTGGGTAGGGGGTTGGTTGTCCCGGGGCCCGGTGAGGGTAAGTGGGATGGCAGGCGGGTTGCGGGGCCTGGTGAGGTGCAGGGTCGCAGGGGCAGCGCTGTGCCGCACAGCCTGGTGGTACTCACTCAGCCAATGATGAAGACACAGTTCTCGGTAAAACACTCGGCTGGATGGACAGGACCCACAGACGGCTGCGGTGTTTCTCCTCCCGGCAGGTTGATGGTGACTGTCTTTCCCTGCACCTGTGTAGTGTAACAAAACCTATAATGAACAATGAGTGAATAAGCCAATAATAAAAACATATTTTATTGGATAATGATTAAAAATACAGACATATACAAGAACAAAACGTGAGGTCACAATCAAATACCCTCAGGTAATAAATTATATTTTTATACTATCAGTTGCAAAATGCACAATAGAAATGTGTCAACAAAAAGAAATAAGATGCAACGCACATAAAAGCCATATAATACTATCCCAATGAGAAAAAGAAATTCAAGAGCGGAAGCCCATTGTATCCACTAGATGGCAACAAATGTTCATAGCATACTAATAAAGCCTAAAATAGGTAGAAGATATCCACAAAAATTGATAGATAAGGGGAAGAAGCTTTTGCGAAACACGTGTTGGGGTATCCTGTTACCCTCAGGTTGTTATTTACCTTCATTTGTGTCCTTATGCAGCGTCTTTATTTCCATGGCTGGTCTCCTTAGCCTTTAACTATGTCCTATAGGATTACCACCCTGTGGATATTATAGGCATTTATCTTTGCCTGCTGTCTGAAACCATTGCCATTGCTTTGGCATCCCTAATGCATTTGGCATTGGGATTTAGCCTCCTATAATACCAGTCTTGTTCTGCCACTATTGATTAATACATCTCCTTTGCCTCCATTATAACCCTTCTTTGGGGTTCATTCCAACTTTACTTTTGTCTAAGTATCCAATTCCTATATCACTATTCACTATTTTATCTCAGGCCTTACTACTATGCTATGAGCACCTGTTGCCAATCAGTGGAAAAAACGGGCTCCTCTTTGTCTTTTTTCCATAGTATCATATGGTATCTGTATGGCTTGTACTTATCTATCAATTTTTGTGGATATCTTCTACCTATTTTAGGCTTTATTAGTATGCTATGAACATTTTTTGCCATCTAGTGGATACAATGGGCTTCCGCTCTTGAATTTCTTTTTCTTATTGGGATAGTATTAGGCTAGTTTCACACTTGTGTTCAGCGCATTCCGTCACTATGGAGAATAGCGCAGTCCGTTAACGGACCACGCTATTCTCCATAGAGTTGTATGGACGACGCACTGTGACGCAAGTGTCTGCGTTGCATCCGCTGAACGACGCAGCGGCGTTATTTTGACGCTGCGTCTAGCGGATTGAACGCAGCATGTAACGTTTTTTGGAGCGTTAAAATAGCGCACCATGACGGATTCCGTTGGAATTCGCCACGGTGTCTAATGATTATCTATGGTGGCGGTTTCCGCCGCTATGCGCTAAGCGGCGGAATCCGCTGACGGATTTCGTCACGTTCTACTGCACATGCTCAGCATGTCCAGCAGAACGATCAAAATCGTTTAAAATCACTCCTGGTCTCTGTTCCCCCTCTCCCTCCTCTCTCATACTCACCGATCACGGGCGCGACGCTGCACAGCTGTCACACTGCTCCGGCGGCTTTTCCTCTTTTGAAAAAGCCGGCCGCCCATTATTCAATCTCGTATTCCCTGCTTTCCCCGCCCACCGGCACCTATGATTGGTTGCAGCCAGACCCGCCCCCACGCTGACTGACAGCTGTCTCACTGCAACCAATCACAGCCGCCAGTGGGCGTGTCTATATCGTGTAGTACAATAAATAAATAAATAATTAAAAAAAAACGGCGTGCGGTCCCCCCCAATTTTAATACCAGCCAGATAAAGCCATACGGCTGAAGGCTGGTATTCTCAGGATGGGGAGCCCCACATTATGGGGAGCCCCCCAGCCTAACAATATCAGCCAGCAGCCGCCCAGAATAGTCGCATCCATTAGATGCGACAGTTCTGGGACTGTACCCGGCTCTTCCCGATTTGCCCTGGTGCGTTGGCAAATCGGGGTAATAAGGAGTTAATGGCAGCCCATAGCTGCCACTAAATCCTAGATTAATCATGTCAGGCGTCTCCCCGAGATACCCTCCATGATTAACCTGTAAGTTAAAGAAAATAAACACACACACCCGAAAAAATCTTTTATTTGGAATAAAAGACAAAAAAACACCCTCTTTTACCACTTTATTAAAATCCCCAAATACCCCTCCAGGTCCGACGTAATCCAGAGGTCCCGCAACACATCCAGCTCTGCTACATGAAGCTGACAGGAGTGGCAGTAGAACACCGCCGCTCCTGTGAGCTCCACGCAGCAACTGAAGTGAATGGCGCTTTCAGCGGGGACGTCACTGAGGTAATGCCGGTGTGTGTGTGCGGTGATGATGGGTGCGGTAGTGTCGGGATGTGTGCAGGAATGATGAGGGCTGTAGTGTCGGGATGTGTGCGGGGATGTCGGGATGTGTGCGGGGATGTCGGGCTGTGTGCGGGGATGTCGGGATGTGTGCGGGGATGTCGGGATGTGTGCGGGGATGTCGGGATGTGTGCGCGGATGTCGGGCTGTGTGCGGGGATGTCGGGCTGTGTGCGGTGATGTCGGGCTGTGTGTGGGGATGTCGGGATGTGTGCGGGGATGTCGGGCTGTGTGCGGGGATGTCGGGATGTGTGCAGGGATGTCGGGCTGTGTGCGGGGATGTCGGGCTGTGTGCGGTGATGTCGGGATGTGTGTGGGGATGTCGGGCTGTGTGCGGTGATGTCGGGATGTGTGCGGGGATGTCGGGATGTGTCCGGTGATGTCGGGCTGTGTGTGGTGATGTCGGGCTGTGTGCGGTGATGTCGGGCTGTGTGTGGGGATGTCGGGATGTGTGCGGGGATGTCGGGATGTGTGTGGGGATGTCGGGCTGTGTGCGGGGATGTCGGGGTGTGTGCGGGGATGTCGGGGTGTGTGCGGGGATGTCGGGTTGTGTGCGGGGATGTCGGGCTGTGTGCGGGGATGTCGGGCTGTGTGCGGGGATGTCGGGCTGTGTGCGGGGATGTCGGGGTGTGTGCGGGGATGTCGGGCTATGTGCGGGGATGTCGGGCTGTGTGCGGGGATGTTGGGCTGTGTGCGGGGATGTCGTGCTGTGTGTGGGGATGTCGGGCTGTGTGCGGGGATGTCGGGGTGTGTGCGGGGATGTCGGGCTGTGTGCGGGGATGTCGAGGTGTGTGCGGGGATGTCGGGCTGTGTGCGGGGATGTCGGGCTGTGTGCGGGGATGATGGGATGTGTGCGGTGATGTCGGGCTGTGTGCACGGATGTCGGGCTGTGTGCAGGGATGTCGGGATGTGTGCGGGGATGTCGGGATGTGTGCGGGGATGTCGGGATGTGTGCGGGGATGTCGGGCTGTGTGCGGGGATGTCGGGATGTGTGTGTGATGCCCTGGCACAGCCAGGTTGTCACAGAAAGAGTTAATCCTCCTTGGTAATCTGATCTTACACCGGTGCAGCCAGACAAGCCACAGCCCCAGTGTAAGAGAAAAGCAGAGAGTGTGTGGAGGGCAGACAGGACGGAGGTCTGGAGTCTAGCTCCCAGGCTGGGAGTGAAGCGTGCTCCAAAAGGGCCGGGACAGGCCGTAGTGAGGAAGGGGCCAGAACAGGTAGCCGGAGCCGGGCGGTGGCCCCTCGGTACCTGGGTACCCGGATCACTACAGGGGAGTAAATTCCCTGTTCCCGGCTGAGGAGAAAGAGGAAGAGAGAGGAGAAAAAGGCACTTTGCTGCAGGGAAGGAAACAACAAGGGCTGCTGCACCGTGTGTGGGACTCAAACACCCCCGTACCGGAGGCCGCGGACACCGGCAATTCTTAGTTCACCAGTGACTCCGTGTGACTTTCTTGTGAGTACACCCGTGCCCTCGGGCACCGCACTGCAGCACTGCGCCCTGCTCCCTGCTTACCCCATCACCGGGACCCGGGACAACCAACCCCCCTACCCACGGAGGGGAGAAATAACATCTAGCTGCTCCATACCATCGCTCCCGGGATCCCCATCCAAAGCAGCGGTGGTGTTCCAACCTCCCCACAACCGTGGGTGGCGTCACGGACAATTCCCCTTACCCAAATCCAAATCCCCTTTTACTGTGGAGCCTGGGATCACAGACCGGGTCACGCCATCGTGATACCCACAGAAGTGACTCTGTGGCCCGGATCTGAGTACCCCTGGTCCCCGGGCGAAACATTTGGCGTCACGAACAGGATCGAACCCATCCAGTTACCTGGAGGAAGTGCGCCTTATTCTGGACTGTCAGCGGTGATCCGCTGCAAAAATCTTAAAGTCGCCATCTTTGCCGCCATTTTGGGCGCGAAAATCTCCCGCCCAGCACCTTCTTCCCCAAGCGGCGGGCGCGAAAAAGAGGCTCCGCCCCCTGAGAACGCGGGCGGAAGTGAAGCTCCGGAGGACCGGAAGCGAAAGAGAAACTTTAAAAGTTGCTGGAAGGACTGCTCCCGAGTACCAAGGGGGAGCAGAAAGAAGGAACCGCAGCTTATGTGACAAGGACTGTAAAGGCAGGGACGCCAGGACTCTGCCAACATTTGGTTCCTGGAGAGGCCGCCGCAGCGATGCACCGACCCGTTACCCCTGTTACCGGTAGCGGAGCCCGCAGCGCCTGTTGGGGAGGACCCAGACCTGGGGTCCCCAGGCCTCACCTTTGTCACCACCATGCCACTGGCCCCGGCAGTCCGCCCGGCCGCGACGGTGATGACGACGGCTCCGGCAGTCCGCCCGGCCGCAACGGCAGCGAAGTACCGGTCCCGTTGACCAATTTGGGGCTGTTCCTGGACTGGGGTCAAGGGGTGCTGCCTGGGTTTTAGGGGCAGCACCAAGGCTAGGTTGTTTGGGTGGGTGACTAAAGGACTCGTTACGTTGCTATTATTGAAAATGCATGTGTGAAAATGTTTAAAATGTTTTATTCTTTTCCAGTTTAATAAAATGTTGGTGCCTCGACGGCCCGAGGACGGGCCGTGTTTTACCAAGGGGGTGTGTGATGCCCTGGCACAGCCAGGTTGTCACAGAAAGAGTTAATCCTCCTTGGTAATCTGATCTCACACCGGTGCAGCCAGACAAGCCACAGCCCCAGTGTAAGAGAAAAGCAGAGAGTGTGTGGAGGGCAGACAGGACGGAGGTCTGGAGTCTAGCTCCCAGGCTGGGAGTGAAGCGTGCTCCAAAAGGGCCGGGACAGGCCGTAGTGAGGAAGGGGCCAGAACAGGTAGCCGGAGCCGGGCGGTGGCCCCTCGGTACCTGGGTACCCGGATCACTACAGGGGAGTAAATTCCCTGTTCCCGGCTGAGGAGAAAGAGGAAGAGAGAGGAGAAAAAGGCACTTTGCTGCAGGGAAGGAAACAACAAGGGCTGCTGCACCGTGTGTGGGACTCAAACACCCCCGTACCGGAGGCCGCGGACACCGGCAATTCTTAGTTCACCAGTGACTCCGTGTGACTTTCTTGTGAGTACACCCGTGCCCTCGGGCACCGCACTGCAGCACTGCGCCCTGCTCCCTGCTTACCCCATCACCGGGACCCGGGACAACCAACCCCCCTACCCACGGAGGGGAGAAATAACATCTAGCTGCTCCATACCATCGCTCCCGGGATCCCCATCCAAAGCAGCGGTGGTGTTCCAACCTCCCCACAACCGTGGGTGGCGTCACGGACAATTCCCCTTACCCAAATCCAAATCCCCTTTTACTGTGGAGCCTGGGATCACAGACCGGGTCACGCCATCGTGATACCCACAGAAGTGACTCTGTGGCCCGGATCTGAGTACCCCTGGTCCCCGGGCGAAACATGTGCGGTGATGTCGGGCTGTGTGCGGGGATGTCGGGCTGTGTGCGGGGATGTCGGGCTGTGTGCGGGGATGTCGGGATGTGTGCGGTGATGTCGGGCTGTGTGCGGGGATGTCGGGCTGTGTGCGGGGATGTCGGGCTGTGTGCGGGGATGTCGGGATGTGTGCGGGGATGTCGGGCTGTGTGCGGGGATGTCGGGCTGTGTGCGGGGATGTCGGGCTGTGTGCGGGGATGTCGGGCTGTGTGCGGGGATGTCGGGATGTGTGCGGGGATGTCGGGCTGTGTGCGGGGATGTCGGGCTGTGTGCGGGGATGTCGGGCTGTGTGCGGGGATGTCGGGCTGTGTGCGGGGATGTCGGGCTGTGTGCGGGGATGTCGGGCTGTGTGCGGGGATGTCGGGCTGTGTGCGGGGATGTCGGGATGTGTGCGGGGATGTCGGGCTGTGTGCGGGGATGTCTGGATGTGTGCGGGGATGTAGGGCTGTTTGCGGGGATGTCGGGATGTGTGCGGGGATGTCGGGATGTATGCGGGGATGTCGGGGTGTGTGCGGGGATGTCGGGCTGTGTGCGGGGATGTCGGGCTGTGTGCGGGGATGTCGGGGTGTGTGCGGGGATGTCGGGCTGTGTGCGGGGATGTCGGGCTGTGTGCGGGATGCCGGGCTGTGTGCGGGGATGCCGGGCTGTGTGCGGGGATGCCGGGCTGTGTGCGGGGATGATGGGTGCTCTCTCTCTCGGCCCAAAGAAAACTTAACGCAATGCGTTATTTCACTGGAATCCGTGGCCTTTATTATCACACTTTTTGCAAGGCATCCGTCACATGCGTTACACAACGCAATGTGACGGATGCCGTCCAACGCAAGTGTGAAACTAGCCTTATATGGCTTTTATGTGCGTTGCATCTTATTTCTTTTTGTTGACACATTTCTATTGTGCATTTTGCAACTGATAGTATAAAAATATCATTTATTACCTGAGGGTATTTGATTGTGACCTCACGTTTTGTTCTTGTATATGTCTGTATTTTTAATCATTATCCAATAAAATATGTTTTTATTATTGGCTTATTCACTAATTGTTCATTATAGGTTTTGTTGCTGACTGAGTGGAGCCATTGTTTATATGCAAACCTTGGTCATTAATTTGGTTTCCTGTGTAGTGTAGATGGCTCCAATGAGTTCCCACCAGTAACCCGCTCCCCCAGCTTGGTTATGTGCTGAAGGAGCCCCTTTTGCCCGCTGGTGCTGGCCCTGGGAACTGTAGCCTTGGCGGTGGCTGTGTTTCCCTCTCTCGGTTGGACTGTTGCCTTCTGTCGGGACTTGGCTGCTGGGAAACCCAGGAGGTTCCCTTCGCTAACGGATTTGACAAATTCAACGGCGACTCCTAGCCTTGTCGGGGTCCGTAAGCCCCTGCCGGATGGTGCTGGCTTCTCTTTGCATACCGGTCCGGTACCGCCGGGCCACCGCCCGTCCACGGTCCTTACGGTCTGCTCCAATCGGCCTCTCCTGCAGACGGTCACCACTGTCTGCCAACCTTGCTGTTCCGTCCGGGCCACACACCTGGACCAACTTCAGACTGCTCCTCTACCACTTTACTTCCTCTCACTTTCTCCTCCACAACTAATCTGCTCTGTTTTCCCGCCTCCAGGACTGTGTACTCCTCGGTGGGCGGAGACCAACCGCCTGGCTCCACCCCCTGGTGTGGAAATCAGCCCCTGGAGGAAGGCAACAAGGGTTTTTGTCTGACTTTGGTGTGCCTGACCGAGAGTGTAGGATGTGTTGGTGTTGTTCTGTGACGACCTGGCTTGTCCAGGGCGCCACATATGCATGGTTGTAACCATGGATACCTAAGGTCCTGCAATGCCCTGCACATGAGGTAAGCGACATAGCTAATCAGGAGAACTATTCTACATTTCTAATTGGAGATATTTGCTAATGTTAATATTATTATTATTATTATTATTATTATTATTATTATTATTATTATACCTACTACATATAGAGATAGGATCTTGTAGAGGGGAATCTCTGGGTCCTCTGCCTGGGATGGACCCATGTGACCAATGGTTGGTGTGACGCCCTGGACAAGACAGGGGTCACAGGTAATGACACCACCACACCCTACACCCCGGTTAGGCACATCAAAGCTAAACCAGAAATCCCTGTTGCCTTCCCCAGGGACTGATGTCCACACCAGGGGGTGGAGCCAGGCGGTTGGTCTCCACCCACCAAGGAGTTCACAGTCCTGGAGGAGGGAGAACACAGGCAGTTTTGAGTTAGAGTTAGAGTGAGAGTGAAGTTAGAGAGAGGAGTTGAGTGGCAGAGGAGCAAGTGAGAGGAGAAAAGTGACAGAGCTTAAGAGCCTGAAGTTGGTCCGGGTGTGTGCCCCGGACCGAGACAGCAAGGTTAGCAGACGGTGGTGACCGTCTGCAGGAGTGGCCTATCGGAGTTACCGTAAGGACCGTGGACGGGTGGTGGCCCGGCGGTACCGGACCGGTACACAAGGAGAAGCCAGCACCATTGGCAGGGGCCTTTCGGATCCCGGCAAGGCTTGGAGTCGCCGTGAATTTGCCAAATCCGTCAGTGAAGGGGACCTCCGGGTCTCCAAACAACTAAGTCCCGATTGAAGACAACCGTCCAACCGTATGAGAGAGACACCGCCACTGCCAAGGCACCAGTTTCTCAGGGCCATCGCCTGCGGGCAAAGAGGGGCTCCTCTGGCCCATATCCAAGTCGGGGAGTGGGTTACCGGTGGGAATCCATCGCTACCAACACTGAACATAGGTGCAGGGAAAGAGACAGTCACCGTTAACTACCGGGGAAAAGCAACAGCAGCCGTCCGTGGGAACCGTCTTTCCAGCCGTGTGTTTTACCGAGAACTGTGTCACCGTCTCAGGCTGAGTGAGTACCACCGTGCCGTGAGGCACAGCGCTGCTCCCGCGACCCTGCACCTCACCAGGCCCCGCACCTGGCCTGCCACCCCTCATCCTCCACCCCATCACTGGGCCCCGGGACAACCAACCCCTACCCACGGAGGGGAGAACTAACAACTCTGCTGCTCCCTGTCACCGCTCCCGGGATCCCCATACAGAGCAGCGGTGGTGTTACCAAAAATCACCACAACCGTGGGTGGCGTCACGGACAATAAATCCCCAAAATCAATCCCCTTTTCACTCACGGGCGAGGAGCACCGCTCGAGTCCCCGAGATCCGGCCCATCGCTCAAGCCACCGAGCAGCAGCAGCCGCAGAGCAGCGGCGGCCGGACCCGAGCAGTGGGAGAGCGCAGCGTCCCCTCCTCCGCCCGCTACATTGGCACATAGTAGAGGCCACAGCACTCCTTATTTAGGTGTGGGGGGAGGGTACATTGTGGCACACTGGGAGTGGAAAGCGTGAACCTGTCAGAGGTGACTGGACCCCAGTGCAGTGGCAAGATTGTGCCCAGTGAACAAACTTGGCCAGGGCAGTGGTCCTGGGGGGTTGCCACAAACCCAAATAGAGAAGCTGCCAAGTGCTGCTGTCGCGGGCGGAGGAGGGGACGCTGCGCTCTCCCACTGCTTGGGTCCGGCTGCTGCTGCCGCTGCTCTGTGGTGGCTCGAGCGGTGGGCCGGATCCCGGGGACTCGAGCGGCGCTCCTCGCCCGTGAGTGAAAAGGGGGATTTGATTGGATGGTGGGGATTTGGTGATTGTCTGTGACGCCACCCACGGTTGTGGTGAAGTTGGTGACACCACCGCTGCTCTAGACGGGGATCCCGGGAGCGGTGACAGGGAGAAGCTTTGGTGTTATTTCTCCCCTCCGTGGGTAGGGGGTTGGTTGTCCCGGGGCCCGGTGATGGGGTAGGGATGGATGGCAGGCAGGTTACGGGGCCTGGTGAGGTGCAGGGTCGCGGGGGCAGCGCTGTGCCGCACGACACGGTGGTACTCACTCAGCCAATGATGAGGACACAGTTCTCGGTAAAACACACGGTTGGATGGACGGGTCCCACAGACGGCTGCGGTGTTGTTTTCTCCCGGCAGGTTGATAGTGACTGCCTTTCCCTGCACCTGTGTACTGTAACGGTTCCAATGGGTTCCCACCGGTAACCCGCTCCCTAGCTTGGATATGGGCCGGAGGAGCCACTTTTGCCCGCAGGCTCTGGCCCTGGGAACGGTAGCCTTGGCGGTGGCTGTGTTTCCCTCTCACGGTTGGACTGTTGCCTTCTGTCGGGACTTGGCTGCTGGGAAACCCAGGAGGTTCCCTTCGTTAACGAATTTGGCAAATTCACGGCGACTCCTAGCCTTGCCGGGGTCCGTAAGCCCCTGCCAGATGGTGCTGACTTCTCTTTGTGTACCGGTCCGGTACCGCCGGGCCACCGCCCGTCCACGGTCCTTACGGTAGACTCCGATAGGCCCTACTAGATACTCCTGCAGACGGTCACCACCGTCTGCCAACCTTGCTGTACCGCCCGGGCCACAGACCCGGACGCTGTCAGATAGTTGCTCCACTTGCCACTTTCCTTCCTCTCTCTTTCACCTCCAAAACTAATCTCTCTCCACTCCTCAACTCATCTCCTGCTTTTCCCGCCTCCAGGACTGTGAACTCCTCGGTGGGCGGGGCCAACCGCCTGGCCCGCCCCCCTGGTGTGGACATCAGCCCCTGGAGGAAGGCAACAAGGGTTTGTGTCTGACTTCGGTGTGCCTGACCGGGAGTGTGGGGTGTGTGGGTGTTGTTCTCTGTGGCCCCTGGCTTGTCCAGGGTGCCACATTCCCCCTTAGTAAAATGCAGACCGTCCGCGGGCTGCCCGTCCATCACCGGTTTTATTTTCACAACTGAAAGATAGAAAAACGGTAACACATTACAAGTAAAATAACATCTTCCCACATCAGGAGGTACTCTTATTTAAAACGTTGCTTAACGGTTACGGCTTCCGCTCTCTCCCACCCAAGCAACCTGGCCCTGATGCTGCCCCTAAGCAAACAGGCAGCACCCCTTGACCCCAGTCTAGCACAAGTTGCCCGAGCGGGTTCTGTCCTTTTTCAGGGGACCCACGTCCATGGGGAACCCCTGAAACCCCCAGAGGATCGCCACCGGTTCCGGTGGTGGCTGGGCCCCAGCCTGCTCCACTGCGGGCCCTTCATCCAATCTGCCTCTCCGGAGGCGGTAACGGTGAAAGCCACAGCAACATTATTTACATGCCACAAGTTTGTGGTTGCCCTGCCAGTTCTCGGGCTTGTCCGTAGTAGTTTCTACGCATAATTTGGAAAGGGGGTCCCAACGGGGACCAGTTGCTGGCCACGACCGGTTCCAATCAAGCAGCAAATCAGGTGACTCTTCGGTAAATCATTCACTTATCATTCTTTTTCAAACGGTAGTTTTGTGGTCCCAACGGGGGACAACTGCAACGGGACTCCGCTGCCCTTACTCCGACTCTTCGGTGTCGGCTGGGGGAGGGGACGTGGTGGACACCCGGGCCTCCTGGCTGCCCCTCAGCTTGGCATCCAGCGCAAACCACCCCCTCTCCCCACAGTGCCGGGTGTACTGTACCAGGTCGCCCGGCATCAGGTTACGGCCTGGGTGTTCCTCCGGCAGGTGGGCATTAACATCCCGCCGGGCTATGAAGACTTCGGCCTCCAGGCCCGGTTCGTATATAAAGCCATAGCCCCGGCGGACATCGAACCACCTCACCTGCCCTTCATACAGGGGGCCCCAGACATGGAAGGTCACTTGGCGGAGGCTCTCTTTCTCCCGGATCGTATGGGCCACCAACTCCGCCTTCTTCCTTTCCCTTTCCGCGATCTCCGGGCCCAGTGGTGTCGGCTCCCTGTCCCAATACGGGGCTGCTGCGAGCTCCGGCGCACGGGTCGGGCCCCGCGAGACCTTCTGGACACTGCTCACCACTGGCAATCTGGGTGGAAGGTCCCGCGGTGACTTGGCCTGGGGTGCTGCTTTGCAGCGGCAACCCGGCGCAACCTCAGCCGAGGTGTGGGGGATGGGCACAGGGGCTTTCCTCCGCTGAGCCTTCTGCACGGAGCGGCCTGTCGGCTCCGGCTCGGGGGGAGTCTCTGTAAATGCCTCCGGCTCGGGCTTTTGTACTTTCCAGGGCAGCACTTCCGGTCGGTCACGGGCTCCGGCTACAGGTCGATCCGCCTGGGCGGACATGCAGGGTACCACTACCGGTTGCGGGGGTAGCGGGCCTAGTGGCGGGGTCACGGCAGCCGATACGGGTAGCGAGGGAGGTAGCAGGGCGAGCGGGTTCAGACTGGGTCCCGCAGCCACGATGACCGACCCACTAGGGGTACCGGGGCGTGGGTCACTCACCCTCCCTTCCGAAGCTCCCTCCTCTTCGCGTCTCCGTACGGTCGCTATAACCTCCGCCATGTCGGCCTCCCACTCCTCCAAGAGGAGCTGCATCTTGACCTGCAGCCGTTGTTGGAGCTGCGCGGTCCGGATCTCCACCCACGCCGCGGTTCCAGGCGCAGGGGCTACGGTGCTACGGGACGGCATATACATCTTGCTGGCGGCCTCTCCCAGGAACAAGATGGCCGCAGGGTCCTGGCGTCCCTGCTTTTATAGCCACGGGCTACATGCGGCCAGACGCCATCAGTCCCCCTTAGTCTCTTTCCCGCTCCTCCTCTACAGGGGCGGGGTTTTGGCCTTCGCGCCTCCACTACTCGAGGAGACACTCGATCGGGAACTCTTCGCGCCCAAGATGGCGGCTTCACAAATTTTTCGGCCGGACACCTCCGGCGGTCACACAAGGCGCACTTCCACCAGTTGGTAGAACGGTAGGATCCTGTTCGTGACGCCAAGTTGTCGCGGGCGGAGGAGGGGACGCTGCGCTGTCCCACTGCTCGGGTCCGGCTGCTGCTGCCGCTGCTCTGTGGTGGCTCGAGCGGTGGGCCGGATCCCGGGGACTCGAGCGGCGCTCCGCGCCCGTGAGTGAAAAGGGGGATTTGATTGGATGGTGGGGATTTGGTGATTGTCCGTGACGCCACCCACGGTTGTGGTGAAGTTGGTGATACCACCGCTGCTCTAGACGGCGATCCCGGGAGCGGTGACAGGGAGCAGCTTTGGTGTTAGTTCTCCCTTCCGTGGGTAGGGGGTTGGTTGTCCCGGTGATGGGGTAGGGATGGATGGCAGGCGGGTTACAGGGCCTGGTGAGGTGCAGGGTCGCGGGGGCAGCGCTGTGCCGCACGGCACGGTGGTACTCACTCAGCCAATGATGAGAACACAGTTCTCGGTAAAACACACGGCTGGATGGACGGGTCCCACAGACGGCTGCGGTGTTGTTTTCTCCCGGCAGGTTGATGGTGACTGCCTTTCCCTGCACCTGTGTACTGTAACGGTTCCAATGGGTTCCCACCGGTAACCCGCTCCCCAGCTTGGATATGGGCCGGAGGAGCCCCTTTTGCCCGCAGGCTCTGGCCCTGGGAACGGTAGCCTTGGCGGTGGCTGTGTTTCCCTCTCACGGTTGGGCTGTTGCCTTCTGTCGGGACTTGGCTGCTGGGAAACCCAGGAGGTTCCCTTCGCTAACGAATTTGGCAAATTCACGGAGACTCCTAGCCTTGCCAGGGTCCGTAAGCCCCTGCCAGATGGTGCTGACTTCTCTTTGTGTACCGGTCCGGTACCGCCGGGCCACCGCCCGTCCACGGTCCTTACGGTAGACTCCGATAGGCCACTCCTGCAGACGGTCACCACCGTCTGCAAACCTTGCTGTACCGCCCGGGCCACACACCCGGACGCTGTCAGATAGTTGCTCCACTTGCCACTTTCCTTCCTCTCTCTTTCACCTCCAAAACTTATCTCTCTCCACTCCTCAACTCATCTCCTGCTTTTCCCGCCTCCAGGACTGTGAACTCCTCGGTGGGCGGGGCCAACCGCCTGGCCCGCCCCCCTTGTGTGGACATCAGCCCCTGGAGGAAGGCAACAAGGGTTTGTGTCTGACTTCGGTGTGCCTGACCGGGAGTGTGGGGTGTGTGGGTGTTGTTCTCTGTGGCCCCTGGCTTGTCCAGGGCGCCACACTGCCATTGTCAAAACCGCCCAGATGAGACGAAGAGTCTCCTTGTGAAGTGGGTGAAACAAGGAGCCCATTCCTGTCATGGGGAAAAAAAGGCCTACAGCAGGGTAAATGCCTTGGGCAGAGGCTAACAGAGAAGATCTGGTGAACCCAATGACCAGAGCCAGGGACCATTGGCATACCTTAAACGTATATCCCCATCTCCAAGATCCCAATCCCAATCCCTATCCCAATATGTAGTAGGAGGAATAATAATATTAGCAAATACTTCAAAATGGAAATTGTCAAGACTGTGTCATGGGTGATAGTCATGTGGTTTCCAGCCATAGAAAGTCACAGCGTCTGGCTGGGCAGAATGCTCCCTGACTTTCCATTGTTCTTGCTGTCAGTATTCATTGGCATACGTAGCTTTCCTGCTGGATTCATCTCTCCCCTTTTGGACTCAGCAGAAGCTCGCCTTTCACCCAGCTGCTGATATTATTCAGATCATTCTAGCTCTGCTTGCGAGCAGGTGGCTTGCACTAATCTGTGATATTGTTGCTGAAGCTTTGCTAAACCTCTACCTGAGTCATCTGTGTATAAGTAGTCCATGCTTTTCCCCCTGTGTGTCCTCCTTGTGTCTTCCTTTAGTGTTTATTGAGGTTGACATGGAGCTCATCCCACCCGTTCCCTATTTAGGGTCCAACCCTTGGGTTACCTGGGGTCAGATATCCAGCTCGGCGCATAGGTGCGGAACCTATCTAGGGTGGTGAGGGACCCCCAGGGCCAGCTTTAGGTTTGGTCAGGGGTCACCATCTCCCCCTTCCCGAGACACAGGTGTCCCCTTCCCTTTCACCACTCGCTTGGTACTTCCCTGTACCTAGCGTGACTGAAATGTAGTATAGTTTTCCTGGTATAGCCATGTTGCTTATCTCATGTGCAGGGCATTGCAGCTTCGGTATCCATGGTTATGGCCACGAGCAACTAACTAACTGTCATTATATGAATGGTCATAACCATGGATACCTAAGCTGCTGCAATGCCCTGCACATGAGGTAAGAGACATGGCTATATCAGGAGAACTATTCTACATTTCTAATTGGAGGTATTTGCTAATATTATTACGGATGTTGGAAATGGTAATACCCATTTAAAATGAGAGAGAGGAAATGGTATTTTTTGCCCAGCAGAAACCAAGAGAAAGTTACCACTGCAGATTTTACAATTTCCAATGTAAGACTTATTGATCCCATTGAGAACACCCCCATACTTCTAAGCCTTTTGATTGTGATGGCTGCAGTGTGTTTGTAATCTGTAGGGTGTGATAAGCCTAGGTGTACATACCACTGCTCCTTCCAGTCCTGTCTTAAGCTGAGGTCACACATAGCGACGCAGCAGCGATCACGACGGGCGACTTGACCTTATCAGGATCGCTGCTGCGTCGTTACATGGTCGCTGGTGAGCTGTCAAACAGGCAGATCTCACCAGCGACCAGTGATCAACCCTCAGCTAGCAGCGACGCATGGAAGCGTAACTAAGGTAAATATGGGGTAACCAAGGAAAGCACTTCTCTTGGTTACCCGATATTTACTTTAGTTACTAGTGTCCGCCGCTCTCACGCTGCCAGTGCCGGCTCCCTGCTCCCTGCTCTCCTAGCCAGAGTACACATCGGGTTAATTACCCGATGTGTACCCCAGCTACGTGTGCAGGGAGCAGGGAGCCGGCACTGGCAGCGTGAGAGCGGCGGTGCTAGTAACTAATGTAAATATCGGGTAACCAAGGAAAGGGCTTCCCTTGGTTACCCGATATTTACCTTGGTTACAGCTTACCGCAGGCTGTTAGAAGCCATCTCCCTGCTCGCTTCAGTTCGTCGCTCTCTCGCTGTCACACACAGCGATGTGTGCGTCACAGCGGGAGAGCGACGACCAAAAAATGAAGCTGGACATTCAGCAATGAGTGGCGACCTCACAGCAGGGGCCAGCTCGTTGCTGGATGTCACACACAGCGACAGCAACGGGACTTTGCTGCTGCGTCGTTGTCGCCGTCGCTGTGTGTGACACCACCTTTACTCCTTATTCACCGACATCATGCTGGTACCAGTAAGCAGACCAGAGTTAAGGTCGTGTCACACACAGCGACGGCGACAACGACGTCGCTGCTAAGTCACCATTTTCTGTGACGTAGCAGCGACGTCCCGTCGCTGTCGCTGTGTGTGACATCCAGCAACGAGCTGGCCCCTGCTGTGAGGTCGCCGCTCCTTGCTGAATGTCCTGCTTCATTTTTTGGACATTGCTCTCCCGCTGTGAAGCACACATCGCTGTGTATGACAGCGAGAGAGCGACGAACTGAAGCGAGCAGGGAGACGGCTTCTAACAGCCTGCGGTAAGCTGTAACCAAGGTAAATATCGGGTAACCAAGGGAAGCCCTTTCCTTGGTTACCCGATATTTATGTGGCGCCCCTGACCTGGTCAGGCACCACTGAGTACTGCACCCATGCTGGGGACAGTACAATACAGGTAATCCAGAAGGCTGACAGGGGTGTGGAACACAGGCGCATAGTGATCAGGTCTCACACATGTACCCATGAGAGGACCCCTGGGGATCCCAGGAGGGGGCAAGCCTTCACCTTCACTGGAATAGTGGAGGGGGTAGAGCCTCCATCTCCTCTCAAGGGGTGTGGTAAGAGAGTCTGGTTGCTAGGTGGCGTAGGCAAGAACAGGAGAGGAGGGGCAGTGAGTCAGTTAGAGCAGAACTCCATAGGGCTCAGTGAGGAGCAGACCTGTGGGGCTGTTGCTGTCTAACAGCGCCCGCGCAGTGGCTACAGACGGGGGAGAACGGTCAACTAGGAGTGCTGCCTGAAAGCCAGCTTCAGCTAGAGAGTGCAACGGAGTGGGAAGTAAGGAGACTGCTAGAGAGCACCAGGCCCAACCGGGCGGCAGATCCCGAAGCGGAGATAGATTCAACTTTCTTCTGCTAAACCTGCCGGTGTGGGGCTCTTAAAGCCCACACCACAACACCACAAAAGCCGCAGCCACGTAACCGCAGTGAGGGCCCATAGGTCATAGGAGGCAAGAGGCTGGAGTGGCCTGGTCCGGGGAACAAGCACACGGCAAACAACAAGGGGAGAGAGGCTGCAGCATCTTCCCTGGGTGACCCCCATAGGGACTCAAAGTCGGGGTCACCCCAAACCACCAAGGGCTAAGGAAGGCGAGTCAGTAGTCACCCTCATAAAGTCAGCCTGAAGGATACCTGGTTCCTACCTGGTTCATCTCAGCTACGCCCGGGTTACTCACCCTGCCATCAAATGTGAGTAAAAACCCTGAAAGACATCCTGCCTGTGTGGTCATTCTGCGACTTGTGGTACTACAAACCTACATCGGGCCCTGGGGCTTGCCTCACTCTCAGGAGGCTACTACATCTAACTGCACACACCATCAGCCCCAGGCGACCCTCAACCTGCAGTGGCGGTCCCTACTGGCCGCAATACTGAGAGTGGCGTCACGATCAAACAAGAAGATCTCCTACCTGTGACGAGATCCAGCAACGTGGAGTCCCTGAAGGTAACGCACATGCACCGATACAGCACCTGCGGGGCTTCACATCTGGCGTCACGAACAGGATAAGGACTAGACCTGTTCAGACAGGTGACCATGTGCCTGGGCGGTCCACTTGAAAAATTGGAAGCGCCGCCATATTGCCACCATGAAAAGCGCGCTGAAAAACAACAGCAGCCCGCGCTGGAAGAAGTTACCGCCCACGAAGAGGTGTGGCTACCCAGAGATCCCCTGCAGAGTTCTGACCTCGCTTGTGAAGAGAGCGGAGGCGTCCAGAGACGGCGGGAAGGAAAGGGAGCCACAAGCCTGCTGCTGGGAGAGGAGCTGCTGAAAGAGGCAGAGCGGAAACTGAACAGCTTGCTATTGGAGGCAACGGCGAGTCCACAGCTGGAGAGTCGTGCAGAAGAGGGCGCAGAAGAAATGGCGTCTGACCGCAGAAATCCAGAACCGGGCTCCGCTGCCTGGTGGTATCGGGAGCTGGCCCAGTTCTGCGACCGACTGGAGACCCGGGTCGTGGAGCAGATCAGAGAAGAACGCATGGAACTTCTGGAGATGGCTGCCGCGGTTCAGGCCTATGAGAGGGGAACCGCACGACGAGTGCCAGACCGGACGGCGACGACTCAGACCCCGATGCTGCCACCGATGGGTGAGTCCAGTATTACCCCTGCCGGCCCGGATGCCCCGACCCCTGCTGCCACGCCCGCGGTCCCTGAAGAGGCGCCCGGCGCGGCGACGCTGAGCCAGGCCGCAGCCACGCCAGGTGCGGCCCGCCAAGCCCAGGCCGCCGCAGCGATGCCCTGCTCGGCCCGTCAAGCCCCGGCCGCCGCAGCGATGCCCTGCTCGGCCCGCCAAGCCCCGGCCGCCGCAGCGATGCCCTGCTCGGCCCGCCAAGCCCCGGCCGCCGCAGCGATGCCCTGCTCGGCCCGCCAAGCCCCGGCCGCCGCAGCGATGCCCTGCTCGGCCCGCCAAGACCAGGCCGCCGCCAAACAGGGCGCGGCCCGCCAAGACCAGGCCGCCGCCATGCCGGGCGCGGCCCGCCAAGACCAGGCCGCCGCCATGCCGGGCGCGGCCCGCCAAGACCAGGCCGCCGCCATGCCGGGCGCGGCCCGCCAAGACCAGGCCGCCGCCAAACAGGGCGCGGCCCGCCAAGACCAGGCCGCCGCCATACAGGGCGCGGCCCGCCAAGAAGAGAAGACTACCTCATCATTTTCCCCGGCCTGCAAGGCCAGAGCAGACACCGCTCCCCAGTCCAGAGAGGTCCCTGCCAGGAAGACCCTGATAGGGGAGGACCCCGAATACTGGAAGCTGAAGGCTGATCTGGAGGCCCAGTTCCCGCAAGAGATGGTGGATCGGTACCTGCTCCCTCCGCATACCCCCAAGGAGATTCAGGCAACCCCTGCAGCCGCGCCAAAGAGTCCACCGCCCAGACCAGCTGAAGAGAGCCCATCCCCAGCGCTGCCACAACCAGAGTGCAGCGAAGAACTAAGGGGGAGAGGAGGCCAGGAAGCTGAGGAGCTGACTCCGACGCCAACCGCAGCAGACCCCTACCCAGAGCCGGAGATGCTGCCCTATTCCCGCTGGGAGGAGGAAGACTTGACACCGTCAGCAGATGAAGATCAACCCAAAGGCCTCACCTGGGAGCCTGCAAGCATGAACCCAGCCCGCAAGACACGGCGCAGCAGAGCAAAGTATCCTCCAACACCACAGTCTCCAGAGCAGAGAGAGGTCACAGCCAGAGACCTGGAGGAGAAAAGGTGCCTAAGAAGGTCCAAAGCCCAGGCTAGAGGACCCCTTTACAGAGGAATAGTAGAGGACTTCAACTTGAAAAGCGGATACGGCTTCATTGTAGTAAAAGGAATAAAAGAGGGCATATTTGTAAATCGGAGAGATGTTCAAGCCCACCTGCCCAGAGGACATTCAGGCAGAAATCTGAAGATCGGGGACTTAGTACAGTTCACCTTGCATCAAGGAGAAAGGGGCTACTATGCCTTAGACGTAGCACCATGTCCCAGACAAGAAAGACAAGAAAGACAAGAAAGACAAGAAAGAAAAGACAGAGATAAAGACCCAGATGTAGAAACAGACGAAGACCAAGAAAGGAAAGATAAAGAACCTACAGATGAAACAACCACGGACGACGACGGAGAGCAAGAAAGTCACAGGTGCCGGTGCCCTACATGCCCACGCCCTAGTGAAATGGAGGAGTAAAGTAAAAGAAAGTAAGAAGTACAGCAAGTTTTGACCAGTTTGACAAGTTGAAAAGTTTGCAACGTTATTGTTTAAGCATGTGCCCACAAAAACTATTGTGAGAAATAAACTTTAAGGCTATGAACTTGCTATAGCCACAAACTCTCGCAGTGTAAATAGTTACACCAGTGGCACCACCACCAGGGCCAGCCTGTTTAGGGGCTTGGCTCGTCTGCAACCAGGGGGGGCCCGTCCGTAGAAAAGGGCCTTGGCTCACCTGCGACCAGAGAGCACGCCTGTTTATGGGGCCTTGGCTCACCACCACAAAGAGGGTACCTGGTCAGCACCAACTGTGGAGGCCGCCTCTGCATCCTGCCAGAAGAGGCTGAAGGCGCGGATCCACCAGGCCAGGTATACCCTGAAACCACCAGCCCATGAAAGCCGCCTCTACATCCTGCCAGAAGTGGCTGAAGTCGCGGCCAACGGGAGAGGAAGATTGGAGGAAAGGTCTGGGGAAACGGATGGCCCAGACCTGGTTACCAACAGGACCGGTGACCTGCCTCCTGAGAGGGTTTTGGGTGGGTTAACGGACTTGTGGGTGGAGGGTGGTGATGTCTGATACCTGGTGCTTTTAAAAATGTTTTACATGTTTTAATGTTTTATGCATTTTAAAATGTTGTCTTGCAGCCCGAGGACGTGCTGGTGATAACTAAGGGGGAATGTGGCGCCCCTGACCTGGTCAGGCACCACTGAGTACTGCACCCATGCTGGGGACAGTACAATACAGGTAATCCAGAAGGCTGACAGGGGTGTGGAACACAGGCGCATAGTGATCAGGTCTCACACATGTACCCATGAGAGGACCCCTGGGGATCCCAGGAGGGGGCAAGCCTTCACCTTCACTGGAATAGTGGAGGGGGTAGAGCCTCCATCTCCTCTCAAGGGGTGTGGTAAGAGAGTCTGGTTGCTAGGTGGCGTAGGCAAGAACAGGAGAGGAGGGGCAGTGAGTCAGTTAGAGCAGAACTCCATAGGGCTCAGTGAGGAGCAGACCTGTGGGGCTGTTGCTGTCTAACAGCGCCCGCGCAGTGGCTACAGACGGGGGAGAACGGTCAACTAGGAGTGCTGCCTGAAAGCCAGCTTCAGCTAGAGAGTGCAACGGAGTGGGAAGTAAGGAGACTGCTAGAGAGCACCAGGCCCAACCGGGCGGCAGATCCCGAAGCGGAGATAGATTCAACTTTCTTCTGCTAAACCTGCCGGTGTGGGGCTCTTAAAGCCCACACCACAACACCACAAAAGCCGCAGCCACGTAACCGCAGTGAGGGCCCATAGGTCATAGGAGGCAAGAGGCTGGAGTGGCCTGGTCCGGGGAACAAGCACACGGCAAACAACAAGGGGAGAGAGGCTGCAGCATCTTCCCTGGGTGACCCCCATAGGGACTCAAAGTCGGGGTCACCCCAAACCACCAAGGGCTAAGGAAGGCGAGTCAGTAGTCACCCTCATAAAGTCAGCCT
Source organism: Anomaloglossus baeobatrachus (assembly GCF_048569485.1). Taxonomy (NCBI): domain Eukaryota; kingdom Metazoa; phylum Chordata; class Amphibia; order Anura; family Aromobatidae; genus Anomaloglossus; species Anomaloglossus baeobatrachus. The sequence goes on along the minus strand of NC_134356.1, from coordinate 634,524,103 downwards.
GAAGGATACCTGGTTCCTACCTGGTTCATCTCAGCTACGCCCGGGTTACTCACCCTGCCATCAAATGTGAGTAAAAACCCTGAAAGACATCCTGCCTGTGTGGTCATTCTGCGACTTGTGGTACTACAAACCTACATCGGGCCCTGGGGCTTGCCTCACTCTCAGGAGGCTACTACATCTAACTGCACACACCATCAGCCCCAGGCGACCCTCAACCTGCAGTGGCGGTCCCTACTGGCCGCAATACTGAGAGTGGCGTCACGATCAAACAAGAAGATCTCCTACCTGTGACGAGATCCAGCAACGTGGAGTCCCTGAAGGTAACGCACATGCACCGATACAGCACCTGCGGGGCTTCACATTTACATTAGTTACTAGCACCGCCGCTCTCACGCTGCCAGTGCCGGCTCCCTGCTCCCTGCACGCGTAGCCGGACTACCCATCGAGAAATTAACCCGATGTGTACTCTGGCTAGGAGTGCAGGGAGCCAGCGCTAAGCGGTGTGCTCTCATGCTGCCAGTGCTGGCTCCCTGCTCCCTGCGCACGTAGCTGGAGTACACATCGGGTAATTAACCCGATGTGTACTCTGGCTAGGAGCGCAGGGAACAGGGAGCGTGAGATCGGCGGACGCTAGTAACTAAGGTGAATATCGGGTAACCAAGAGAAGTGCTTTCCTTGGTACCCGATATTTACCTTAGTTACGCTTCCATGCGTCGCTGCTGGCTGGGGGCTGGTCACTGGTCGCTGGTGAGATCTGCCTGTTTGACAGCTCACCAGCGACCATGTAACGACGCAGCAGCGATCCTGATAAGGTCAGGTCGCCCGTCGTGATCGCTGCTGCGTCGCTATGTGTGACCCCAGCTTAACCCTTTCTTGTATTATAGCTTTGTTCCTGTATCTCGGCCCCTCACTTTATGCGCCTATATTTCAAGAGGTTATCCGGTTTCGGAATTTTCCTTTTTCCCAGCTTCAGTTTGTTTTAGAAAAAAAACAAATGCTTTAGGAGCACCCCACGGGGCCTTGGGAATACTCGTCACCGGGCCGGTGAAGGGTCAGGGGGATGTCACGGGTAGCCTTGCCCGGTTACGTGACCCCGAGGTGTTCACAAAAAGGGATGGATGGTGGGATGACGAGGATGAAGGACGTTGAGAGTTGTAGTTGTATCATGACGTGGCCAATGATTAGCCACCGCTGCGGGTGCTGTCCTCTGGGGAAGATGGTGTCGCAGCCGGGATGGTTCAGCTCCCCACAGGTAGAGCTAGGCCCCAGGGAGGACGATGGAGGTGGTAGTGACCGTTGGCGCTGGAGTGCAGGGCGCCCTTGCCGGCAATTAAGGGCGGACTCAGTAGTTGCGGTTTAAGGTTTCTACTCACTGTCCAGTTGCTACCCTTGGAGTGCCTCTGTCGTGTTGGGCCCAGCCGATCCCGGATAATTCGGAGGTCACCGCTAGTTTTGTGGATTGTGGGCCCTTCCTTCTTTCGCTTTCTATGTGGATCCCCGTGACCTGAAGTGCTTGGGGACCCCTGTTCGGTGTTAAAGTTCCCATTCCGTCTGCAGGCAGCGCGAGTCCGTTTTGGGGCCTGACTGTGATCCCGACTCCTGGCTCTATATTACTACTGTGCTAGGGCTCCGTACCCTGAACTGCTCCGGTCCCGAGGGAGCAACTAAACTCTCCCCTCAGAGACTATATTTACTCGTGTGTCCCACAGATTCCACCGGTAAGCTCTCTTGCTTCCTTCCCCAACCAGCGTCAAGGGACGACTTTCTTGTGTGTGAGTGATCTCCTCCCTCTCCCCTAGTGGCTGCTCCTCCCATCCTCCGGGTTCCTGTCACTAGTAGGTGGATGCCCCAATATTTGGTGACAAGCCTTAAGACCCGACCCTAGCCCGATCCCCAGTGGGAAGGCAACCTGCTGTGTATTTATGGAATGTTTGGATGTAGAACTGGCACCAACCTCCTTTATACCCAGGATGAGTACTGCACCTTAAGTGAGGTACAGTACCCTGTGGTGACTGAAGCCTCATGGGCGCCACACTTTACTCACCCTACCCAGGTCCGGAGCTAGGTCTCCACTGGTACTTCTGGTGTCTGTTCTTGTCTGCAGCACTAACTTGAGGTTGAAAGTGCTGTGACTATTAATTAAGGCAGTTCACCACTGTCACCAGATACTGGGAACAGCGGCAGAGATTTACCACTGGACCAAAGAGGGAGCGTAAAGAACAGTTTGGTATTTTTTTTAAAACAAACTAGAACTAGAGGCAAGAGTTTTTCAAAACCAGAAAACCCTTTTAAGAGGTCTACTGGTTGTTCTCTGTCTGATCTAGTGTTGGAGGCATACAGCAAACACAGAACATCAATGCACAGTAACGTGTAGGCCAGTCAGACACTTAGAGAGCGATCCAGAACCAGTTATGGAAAGAGTGTCAGTATTATAGTCTTTGAAATCCTCTATGGGATTTACTAGTGCAATCACATTTTTGGAATAGTGACTAGTGATGGGAGACCCGCAGATATCCAGGTTCGGCCGAGTACAACTGGATTTAAAAAAAAAAAAAAAGCCTTATTCGGGCCTGGAATTGATCCCAAATATCTGTTCAGAGACCGATCCCCATATAACTCTATGGGGACCTGGATCAGGCGGGTTAAATAGTGGTAGATAAGATAGGGGGACTAGAGCAGACGCATTATACTTACCAGTCTCCCATGCGGCTGTAACACTAATTCTGGGGCTGCTCATTAACTTCATGCATATGCACTGCTTCCCCTGCCCACTGGCAGTTCAGGCATCTGTGATTGGTTGCAGTCAGACTGTGCCCCGCCCTGTGTGACAGCGTGTCTTACGGCTTGCAATTACACATGCTGTGTGTGTCCCTATCGTGATGTAAAATAAATAAATAAAAAATTTGCAGTAGGGCCCCCCCATATTATGATACCCAGCACAGATAACGCATACGGCTATTGGCTGCAGCCCCCAGCTGTCTGCTTATCCTGGCTGTGTATTAAAATAAGAAGGACCCCATGCGGCTTTTTTAAAAAAATATTTTTAAAAACGGTATGTGGCCCCCCCAATTTTGATGCCTAATTGTGATAAATCTGACAGCTGGGGCTGGTATTCTCAGGCTGGGGAGGCCCATGGTTATTGCTTCCCCCAGCCTAAAAATAGCAGCCTGCAGCCACCCAGAATTGTCGCATCCATTAGATGCGATCGTCCCACCAATTTACCCGGCTCATCCTGATTGCCTTGGTGCGGTGGCAATTGAGGTAATAAGGGGTTAATGACAGCTCACAGCTGCCACTAAGTCCTAGAATAGTAATGGGAGGCATTTATTAGAACTTCCTCCATTACTAATATGTAAGTGAAAAGAAATAATCACAATCACCAAAAAAAAAAATTATTTAAAATAAAGTACAAAAAATGTACCCTCTTTCATCCCTTTCTTAACCCCAAACACCCAGTTCCAACATAATCCACATAAGGTGCCGAGATGATTCTGGCTCTGCTACATGCATACTGAAGGCACAGTGTACGGACATGGCTTCAGTATGCATGTAGCAGAGCTGGAATCGTCATAGGACCTTGTGTAGTTTACATAGGAACTGGGTATTTGGGGTTAATAAAAAGGGTGAAAGAGGGTGTTTTTTTTCTATTGAGTGTCAAAAAAAGGATTTTTTCGATGTTTGTGTTTATTTCTTTTCACTTACAGATTAGTAATGCAGGTATCTCATAGACGCCTCCAATTACTAATCTAGGGCTTAGTGGCAGCTGTGAGCTGTCATTAACCCCTTATTACCCTGATTGCTACGGCACCAGGGCTATCGGGAGGAGCAGGTTAAAGTGCTGGGATTGTCGCATATAATGGATGCCACAATCCTGGGTGGCTGCAGGCTGCTGTTATCATGTGAGGCGGACAATAACCAAGGGCCACCCCAACCTGAGAATACCAGCCCCTGTTAGTTTTATCGTGACTGAGTATCAAAATTGGGGATGACAGCATGCCAGATTTTTAAATTATTTATATAAATAATTTTTAAAAATCCGCATGGAATCACTCATATTGATACACAGCCAAGATAAATGCACGGCTTAGAGCTGCAGCATGTAGCAATATGCTTTATCTGTGCTGGGTATCATAATATGGGGGACCCTATGCCATTTTTTTTATTTATTTTTTCACTATGATAGGGACACACACAAAAAGTGTGATTGCAAGCAGCCAGATGCTCTCAGACAGGGTGGGTGTGTGGTCTGACTGCAGCCAACCACAGACACTGGAACTGCTGGTGGGCAAGGGAAGCAGTGGATATACATTACTATATTTTTCAGACTATAAGACGCACTTTTTTCTCCCAAATGTTGGGGGAAAGTGTGTCTTACAGTCTGAATGTAGGGCATGGCTTCTGGGAATGAGGGTGCTGCGGTGGCGCGGGTCACGGGGGCACCAGCAGGCTGCAGCAGCGCTTGCAGTGACCACGTGTCACGCTCCCCGGGTCCTCGGATCCCCTCCCCGGGTCCCCTGCTCCGATCCCCGGGTCCTCAGCTCCGCTCCCCGGCTCACCTGCCACGCTCCCCGCTCTCCAGCCTCCGGTGCCCGCACTTCCCAGGCCCCCTGGTCTCCGCTCCCGGCGCCCGACGGCTTCCCAGTTCCTGGCCGGCTCCCCTGCGTCCTCCCTTCAGCTTCCTGCCCTGGCTTCTGGCACCCGGGCCGCGCGCATGCGCATTAGGGCGCGCGCGCGGTCACTGAACCTTTCTTAAAGGGCCAGTGTCAATTAACAGGAAATGATGCACTCAGGTACAGGGTATATAGGGGGTTAATGTCCAAGGGACCGGGGCCTGTTCTTCATGTTTTCCCAAGCTAGGAGTCAGGTCTCCTTGTGTTCTATGAGATACTTACCTCTCTGTCTTCTAGAGCCGATCCTGCATCGCCATCCGGTCCTGCGGTACCTCGAACCCCGAACGCTGCCCATCTGCCATCCTGACAGTCCGTAGCATCTCGGATCCCTGCGGTGACCCGTCATCTCGCTCCAACGGTTCCGGACCCTGCCTGACACCATCACGGCTTCCGAACCTGAGCTCCGCCACCCGGACCACCATCCGTGACCTCGTGGTCCCAGGGACTTCTCCATTTGCTCTCAGTGCACGGACTGTCCTGCTACCTACAGTGCTCCGGCTACCGGACTCCTTTCCCTCATCCGGGAGTTCGGCCCAGTGGATCCACCTCCAGGGTCTACCCGTCCATCTGGCCCTAACAGTAAGAACAGGCCATGGATCCCGCCGAAGCACTAGCGGCCTTGCATGAGGAACTCCAACGCCAGCGTGAAGTCCAGACCCGCATGCTGAACTTTATGACTTCCGTGGACACCCGCCTGACCACGCTACAAGCGGCAGTCACGTCTTCGACATCCCGAGCCTCCACTAGTCAAGCCACGACCCCCGCTCCCGTGGCCGCCTCTTCGGATGCTTCCAGACTGCGTTTGGCCTCACCACCCCGGTACGCCGGAGATCCCAAGACCTGCAGGGGGTTTATAAACCAATGCTCCCTCCATTTCACGCAGCAGCCACATCTGTTTGCCTCCGACCAAGCCAAGGTCGCCTTCATCATGTCTCACCTAGAGGGCGAGGCACTGGCGTGGATGAACCCCTTGTGGGAGAAGGAGGAACCTATGACCAAGAACCTCCAGGAGTTCCTGCAGGCCTTTCGCAGCACTTTTGACGAACCCGGACGCGCCTCCGCGTCTGCGTCATCACTTCTCCGGTTACGTCAGGGAACACTGACGGTGGGTCAATACGCCATCCGTTTCCGCACCTTGGCTTCAGAACTCGGGTGGAATAACGAGGCCCTAACCGCCGCCTTCTGGGAAGGACTATCGGGTCGAATCAAAGATGAGCTGGCTGGACGTGATGTACCGTCCACTCTGGACGCCCTGATTACCCTAGCGACTCGAGTGGACATACGCTTTCAGGAGCGGTCCAAAGAGCTGTCCCGTGAGAGACGTCCGGTAAGGCATTCCTCTCCTCCACCGAAGCCCACTGTACTCCAGTCAACGGCCTCTGGTGTCTCCGTCCATGAGCCCATGCAGATCGACCGTGTGCGACAGTCGGAACAACGTCGAGCAGAGCGGCTCGCCAAGGGTCTCTGCTTTTACTGCGGAGAGGGCACACACCTGCTACGCGCCTGTCCAGAGAGGCCGGGAAACTCCAAAGCCTAGGGTTGGTAGGAGAGGCCACCCTAGGTGCTGGGACTCTCTCAGACCCGGTTACATGGACTGTGCAAGTGACAACGGGAGAGACGCGGTTTACGGCTGAGGCGTACCTCGATTCTGGGGCAGCAGGCAATTTCATCCAGCAGGCCACGGTGGACAAGTACCAGGTGCCTGTTACTCCACTCGACAAGCCCCTAGTGATTGCCTCTGTGGATGGGAGACCCCTCTCTGACACCATCTCCTGGATCACCAAGCCGCTTGAACTGCGTATCGGTGCTCTGCACACCGAGAACATCGCTCTCTACATCCTCCCACATATGTCACATCAAATCCTGCTGGGACTTCCCTGGTTGCGGACACACGAGCCTTCAGTCAGCTGGGGCACTGGCGATATCACTCGATGGGGGTCTTCTTGCCATGAGAGATGTCTGAAGACCATACAACCCATCCGGCGACCTCCGGTTCCCGAGTCCCTACCGGGACTGCCCTCAGCCTATTGGTCCTTCGTGGACGTCTTTGATAAGAAGGAGTCCGAAGTACTCCCGCCACATCGTCCTTACGATTGTGCCATTGACCTGCTCCCGGGAACTACACCACCTCGAGGACGGATATATCCACTATCTCCAGCCGAAACAAGGGCCATGTCTACGTACATCACAGAGAGCCTGGCTAAGGGATTCATCCGGAGATCCTCCTCTCCTGCTGGAGCAGGCTTCTTCTTCGTAAAGAAGAAAGAGGGTGACCTACGCCCATGTATAGACTACCGGGGATTGAACCTAATCACCGTGAAAAACAAGTACCCCCTGCCGCTCATCCCCGAATTGTTTGATCGGCTCAGAGGAGCTCGTGTGTTCACCAAGTTGGATCTTCGGGGTGCCTACAACCTGGTCCGTATCCGCTCAGGGGATGAATGGAAGACCGCGTTCAACACTCGCGATGGGCACTATGAATACTGCGTGATGCCCTTCGGCCTGTGCAACGCACCAGCAGTCTTCCAAGAATTAGTGAACGATGTGTTTCGGGACCTTCTCTACGTCTGTGTGGTGGTATATCTGGATGACATCCTTGTCTTCTCTCCGGACCTCCAGACCCACCGAGAGAACGTGCAACTGGTTCTACAACGACTGAGAGAGAATCGTCTGTACGCCAAGTACGAGAAGTGCGTCTTCGAACAGTCTTCTCTCCCCTTCCTGGGGTACCTCATCACCGATACCGGACTGCAGATGGATCCCAAGAAGGTCTCCTCCATTCTCAACTGGCCTCCTCCTTCTGGACTGAAGGCAATCCAACGTTTTCTGGGATTCGCTAACTATTACCGCCAGTTCATTCCTCACTTCTCGGCTCTGACTGCTCCTCTCTCCGCCTTGACCAAGAAGGGGGCTAATCCAAAGGACTGGTCACCTGCGGCCGACGCCGCGTTTGGCGCTCTAAAGCGAGCCTTTGCCTCCTCTCCTGTACTCCACCGTCCAGAGTTAAACCGCCAGTTCACCTTGGAGGTAGATGCCTCCTCCTCGGGAGCCGGAGCAGTGCTCATGCAGAAGTCCTCCTCCGGGAAGATGGTTACGTGCGGTTTCTTCTCCAAGAGCTTCTCCGCGCCTGAACGCAATTACACCATCGGTGACCGAGAGCTATTAGCGGTCAAACTGGCTCTGGAGGAATGGCGCTATCTTCTGGAAGGAGCAGTGTACCCTGTCATTGTTTACACGGACCACAAAAACCTGGAATACCTGCGGACTGCTCAGCGACTGAACCCACGGCAAGCCAGGTGGTCCTTGTTCTTTGCCCGGTTCGACTTCCAGCTTCATTTCCGACCCGCGAACAAGAATGTACGCGCTGATGCCTTGTCTAGGTCTTTCGTGCCCCTGGAACAGGAGGAAGAGACATCTCAACCCATCATCTGTCCAAGTAAGATTATTCCGGTGGCTCCTGTCACCCTGGCCCAGATACCACCTGGGAAGACTTATGTCTCTGAGGCTGACAGGCAAAAAGTGTTACACTGGGGCCATGCCTCGAAAACAGCCGGTCATGCAGGTCAGAAGAAAACATGGAGCGCTATTGTACGTCATTACTGGTGGCCATCCCTGCGCACGGACGTCGCCTCTTTTGTCTCTGCCTGCTCCTCCTGTGCCAGGAACAAGACACCCAAACACCTGCCATACGGCCGTCTTCTGCCTCTGCCCATACCCTCAGTTCCCTGGCAACACATAGCGATGGACTTTATTACGTACTTGCCATTATCCTCCGGACACACAGTCATATGGGTCGTGGTGGATCGGTTCTCTAAAATGGCCCATTTCGTTCCTATGGCTGGACTGCCCTCTGCTCAGGAACTCGCGGACGCCTATATACAGCACATCTTCCGCTTGCATGGCTTTCCATCACACATAGTGTCCGACAGAGGAACTCAGTTCACCTCCCGCTTCTGGAGGGCTCTCTGCAAACATCTGGGAGTGACTCTGGACTTCTCCTCAGCCTACCATCCTCAGTCGAATGGCCAAGTGGAACGGATCAATCAGATATTGACCTCTCTTTCTTGCGTCACTACGTGAACGCCCATCATGACGATTGGTCCACGCTTCTTCCTTGGGCTGAATTCTCCCATAATCACCACGTCAGTGAGTCCTCCTCCAGTTCTCCCTTCCATGTCGTCTACGGACTTCAGCCGTCTGTCCCATTGCCTGTATCCTCTTCCTCGGACATCCCTGCTGCTGATGCAGTACTCCGTGACTTTACATCCATTTGGGACTCTGTTAAGGCCTCCCTTGCACGTGCCTCCCTGCGGATGAAGAGACATGCGGACAAGAGACGTCTGGATCCTCCGTGTTTCTCTCCGGGAGATCTCGTCTGGCTTGCTTCCAAATACATCCGACTGAAGATACCATCCTACAAGCTGGGACCTCGCTACATCGGACCGTTTAAAGTCCTCGGCAAGATCAATGAGGTCTCCTACAAACTGCAGCTCCCGGCCACGATGAGAATACCCAACTCCTTTCACGTCTCTCTGCTCAAGCCGGTTGTCCTTGGTCCCTTCTCCGCTGCCGCCAGTCCGGCCCCTCCTCCTATTGCTGAGGACGACATCTATGCGGTAAGAGATATCGTGGCCATGAAGACCGTACGTGGTCGACAGTTCTTCCTGGTGGACTGGGAAGGGTATGGTCCTGAGGATAGATCCTGGGAGCCCAGGGAGAACGTGGGCACTCCTCTGATCCGTGCCTTCCTGTCCCGGTTGCGGGGAGGGGGGTGTGGGGGGGGGGTACTGTCACGCTCCCCGGGTCCTAGGATCCCCTCCCCGGGTCCCCTGCTCCGATCCCCGGGTCCTCAGCTCCGCTCCCCGGCTCACCTGCCACGCTCCCCGCTCTCCAGCCTCCGGTGCCCGCACTTCCCAGGCCCCCTGGTCTCCGCTCCCGGCGCCCGACGGCTTCCCAGTTCCTGGCCGGCTCCCCTGCGTCCTCCCTTCAGCTTCCTGCCCTGGCTTCTGGCACCCGGGCCGCGCGCATGCGCATTAGGGCGCGCGCGCGGTCACTGAACCTTTCTTAAAGGGCCAGTGTCAATTAACAGGAAATGATGCACTCAGGTACAGGGTATATAGGGGGTTAATGTCCAAGGGAGCGGGGCCTGTTCTTCGTGTTTTCCCAAGCTAGGAGTCAGGTCTCCTTGTGTTCTATGAGATACTTACCTCTCTGTCTTCTAGAGCCGATCCTGCATCGCCATCCGGTCCTGCGGTACCTCGAACCCCGAACGCTGCCCATCTGCCATCCTGACAGTCCGTACCATCTCGGATCCCTGCGGTGACCCGTCATCTCGCTCCAACGGTTCCGGACCCTGCCTGACACCATCACGGCTTCCGAACCTGAGCTCCGTCACCCAGACCACCATCCGTGACCTCGTGGTCCCAGGGACTTCTCCATTTGCTCTCAGTGCACGGACTGTCCTGCTACCTACAGTGCTCCGGCTACCGGACTCCTTTCCCTCATCCGGGAGTTCGGCCCAGTGGATCCACCTCCAGGGTCTACCCGTCCATCTGGCCCTAACACCACGTGGGCCCGCTCATTTAATATGCACGCCTATCCTCCAGCCCATCATCTCTCAGCGCTGAAGCCGGTGCTGACAGAAGGGCGGGAAAATGGACGGGGGGTGCGCGCATAATTAACAGCCGGCCCGTAATCACCCCTGGTAACTACAGCCTGGAGTGATCATGTGCGGCTGAATTCACTGCCCCCCCGCGCATCATCATCAGCGCGGGATGCAGTGAATTAGTACACTCACCGACAACGATCCCTGTCATCGCTGTGCGCACATGTCCACACACAGCCGCGGCCGGCACAGACAGGAGGACATCGCGGTGCTGCAGGGATCGTGGCCGGCTCCACACAGGTAAGCGGCGCTGCTGCTGATACAGACGGGAGTATGAACGTTTATTTTTTTTGTGTACCACAGGATGTAGCACATATAGCAGGATAGGGGTATATAGCAGGATGATGGCATATAGCAGGATAGGGGTGTCACGAACCACCGGAGGGGGGTCACTCAGAAATCCCTCGCGCTGGCTACCAGTACGTCACAATCGGGGGGTAACAAGTGGGGGTCAACCCTCCTTTATACCTCCCGACAGACAGACAGAGCACGTGACGCGCTCTCTAGCGCCCCTCTTATAGTCAGGCCAATTATGGAATTGCCCGAGCAAAAGAACACTGGAAAATGGTCAAATTGGGGTTATCAACCTGGGCAAATCCAGGTCCCCTCCTACCTTAGTGACCTCAGAGGGAGCACTGCTCCACCCCTGGCTGGAGTTATGGACAATATCCACAACAGGGGATATGGGCCAGAACTTTGCCTGGGAGCGTCGTAGGCGGACGCCACTGCTCTCATTGTGACAGTTATGAATTTAGCTACAGAACGAGAGGACTCATGACTTGTCTACTAGTTCCCCATTGGCTGATATCACGCCTGGGGTACTTCCCAAGCTCCCACTCCCATAAAAAAGGTGTGCCAGCATCATCCGCATGCGGAGACACCATTTTTATGGTTGCCATTTTTATCGGAAATATGGTTTACGAGATATTAACCATATTTTACTGGAGTCGTTCTGTCTGGATACTTCCAAGCTTGCTAATTAGATAGCAGCCCCTGCTACAGGGTGACGGCAGGGAGGCATCCTGTCTCCACTGTTCCCAGGTCATCTAATCTCCATATCACAGGAGATGGCCATGGGATGTGTTGCTAGGATGTGACACCTTCCCAGATGTTGGACATTGAGAACAAGAAGGGAGGGGCACTGCCATGGAGTGATGAGAGCGATTATGACTGGAAATCATAATTCCTCTTCATATCCCAGGATTTTCCTCACACCTCCCCCCTTTTGAGGGCACTAGGGGGCAGCACACTCCGGTGTTCTCCCGTGCGCCCGTCCGCGACCTCTCCTTGTCGGGACAGCCCGTCTGCGTTACCGTGGTCCCGGCCCCTTTTGTGGCGAATGGTGAAGTTGTATTGCTGGAGCGCAAGGCTCCATCGCAACAACCGTCCATTCGTCCCAGAGACGGTGTGCAACCAGCTGAGGGGATTGTGGTCCGTCTCCACGATGAAGTGGCGCCCGTATAGATAGGGTTGCAGACGCTGCAGGGCCCACACTATGGCCAGGCATTCCTTTTCCATCGTGGAATAGGCCACCTCCCTCGGTAACAGCTTCCTGCTCAGGTACAAGACTGGGTGCTCTTGGCTCGCAGAGTCCACCTGGCTGAGCACCGCACCGAGGCCGAAATCACTGGCGTCGGTCTGTACTACAAACGGCCGCGTGAAGTCGGCTGCCTGTAGCACAGGCGGGCTGGACAGGGCGTCCTTTAGGGCCCGGAAGGCTGTCTCGCAGTCCATTGTCCAATCGACTGCAGAGGGCAGCTTCTTCTTGGTGAGGTCCGTCAAGGGCTTTGCCAGGCTACTATAGCGTGGAACAAACCTCCTATAGTACCCGGCGGTCCCCAAGAAGGACATCACCTGCTTCTTGGTCCTGGGGGTGGGCCAGGATGCGATGGCCTCCACTTTCTCAGGCTCGGGCTTCAGAGTTCTCCCGCCTACCCGGTGACCGAGGTACTGGACCTCGCTCATGGCAAGCTGACACTTTCCCGGCTTGAAGGTCAAACCTGCCTGGTGGATCCGCCTGAGCACCTGTGCTAGATGCTCTAGGTGATCTTCCCAGGTGGGACTGAAGACGGCAATGTCATCCAGGTACGCGGCCGCGTACCCTTCAAGTCCCTTGAGCAGGGCGTTGACCATCCGCTGGAAAGTGGCAGGGGCATTCCTCATCCCGAATGGCATCACCGTGGACTCGTACAGTCCAAATGGTGTAATAAAGGCAGAGCGTTCCCTGGCCTTGCGAGTCAGGGGGATCTGCCCATATCCCTGGCTCAGATCCATGATGGTCAGGTACTGAGCCCCGGCCAACTGATCGAGCAGGTCATCGATGCGTGGCATTGGGTACGCATCGGCGACCGTGACAGCATTGAGCCCCCTGTAGTCCACGCAGAACCGAGTGGTTCGGTCCTTCTTAGGGACGAGGACTACAGGCGAGGCCCAAGCGCTGTTGGATGCCTGGATCACCCCCAGCTTCAGCATCTCGTCAATCTCCTGGCGCATGTGTTGCTGCACCTCCAGGGAGACCCGATATGCTGAACGCCGGATCGGGGGATGATCCCCAGTGTCCACGTGATGGACAGCCAAGTCAGTCCTTCCGGGCTGGTTGGTAAACAACCCCCGGAAGGGGTGTAGGGTGGCCCACAGCTGGGACCGTTGGTCCACCAAGAGCTGGTGGCCAACCTCCACATCCTCAATGGATCCGCCTGCCCTAACCTGGGCTAGCATATCCAAGAGGGTTTCCGCTTCTCCCTCATCGGGCAGGTTGCACACGGGGAGCGCACACGCCTCCCGCTCATGATGTGCCTTCATCATGTTCACATGGAAGGGTTTCCGCCTTCCACGGGCAGGGTCCAGGGTGACCAGGTACGTCACAGGGTTGAGCTGCTGGTACACGAGGTATGGGCCTTCCCAGGCTGCCTGAAGCTTGTCCTGTGGTACGGGGACCAGTACCCACACCTTTTGACCCACTTGGTAGATCCTCTCACAAGCGTTCTGGTCATACCAATGCTTCTGATCGGCCTGGGCTTGAGCCATATTGTCATGTACCAGCTGCGTCAAGGCCTGCATTTTGTCCCGGAAGCGCATGACATACTCGATAACCGACACTCCAGGGGTGGCCAAATCCCCTTCCCAAGCCTCTTTCACCAGAGCCAGGGGGCCCCGCACACGTCGCCCGTACAGGAGCTCAAACGGTGAGAATCCCGTTGAGGCCTGTGGAACCTCCCGGTAAGCAAATAACAGGTGGGGGAGATACCGCTCCCAGTCACGCCCGTGGGAGTCGACCAACATCTTAAGCATCTGCTTTAAGGTGCCATTGAACCGCTCGCACAGGCCATTAGTCTGTGGATGGTACGGGCTGGCCACCAGATGTCGCACCTGGACTTGCTTACAGAGGGCCTCCATCAGCTGGGACATGAATTGGGTCCCCCGGTCAGTGAGCATTTCCTGGGGAAAACCCACTCGGGAGAAAATCTCCAACAATGCGGTGGCCACCTTATCAGCCCGAATGGACGACAAGGCCACTGCTTCAGGGTACCGAGTGGCATAGTCCACTACCGTCAGTATGAAGCGTTTCCCGGAGCTGCTGGGGATGGCCAGCAGGCCGACCAGATCCACAGCCACCCTCCTGAAAGGCTCATCTATGATTGGCAGAGATACCAGTGGGGCTTTGGGGTGTGGCCCCGCCTTCCCCACTCTCTGACAGGTGTCATGTCGCGGGCGGGGAGGAGGGTGTCAGCACACTACGCTCACCCCCTTCTGCTCGGGTCCGGCGGCCGCTGCTCAGTGGTGGCTCGAGCCGTAGGCCGGATCCCGGGGCTTTCTCGAGCGGCACTCCTCGCCCGTGAGTGAAAGGGGTTTGTTGGATGCTGGGATTGTTATAGTTCGTGACGCCACCCACGGTTGTGGTGATTTCACCACCGCTGCTCAATGCGGGGATCCCGGGGATGGTGATGCGGAGCAGCCAGGTGTTGTGTTGCCCCTCCGTGGGCAGGGGTTGGTGATCCCGGGGCCCGGTGATGGTTTGTGAGGTGCGGGGCCTGGTGGGCGCAGGGACGCGGGGGCAGCGCTGTGCCTTGCGGCACTGTGGTACTCAGTCAGCCTGAGACACGGACACAGTTTGTACGGTAAACCAAACGGCTGGTAGGACGGTCCCTCAGACGGCTGCACCTGCACTCCCGGTAGGTGACGGTGATGTCCCTCTTCCTTGCACCTATGGTTGACTTGTGGTAGCGGTGGATTCCCTCCGGTTACCCGCTCCCCGACTACAATCTGGGCCGGAGGAGCTCTACACTTTGCCCGCAGGCGCTGGCCCTGAGAAACTGGTGCCTTGGCGGTGGCGGTGTCTCTCTGCTTCAGGTTGGGCTGTTGCCTTCAATCGGGACTTGGTTGCTGGGGGATCTACGTCCCCTTCACTGACGGATTCGGCAAATTTGGCGACTCCTAGCCTTGCCGGGGTCCGAGAGGCCCCTGCCCTGGTGCTGACTGTCTTTCGGAACACTGCTCCAGACCACCGGGCACACAGCCAACGGGGTCCTTCCAGGAACTTCCAAACGGTCCCCCTCCAGACAGTCACCGCCGTCGCTGACCTTGCTGATCTGGCCCTACACAAAGCTGGACCCTTCAGGCTTTCCTTCCTTCTTGTCACCTCACTTGCTTTCCTCCTTTACCACTCTTCTACTTTCACTACTTGTTTACTCAAGCTCGTCCCTGAGCTGACTTCACTCTTGCCCTGCCTGGGCTAATCTGCCTGGTTTCTCCCGCCTCCAGAACTGTGACCTCCTCGGTGGGCGGAGCCAACCGCCTGGCCCACCCCCTGGTGTGGATCATCAGCCTCTGGAGGAAGGCAACAAGGATTTGTAGTTTAGCTGTGATGTGCCTACCTGGAGTGTGGGGTGTGGTGGTGTTGTGACCTGTGACCCCTGGCTTGCCCAGGGCGTCACATTCCCCCTTAGCAAAATGCAGACCGTCCGCGGGCTGCCGTCCTACACCGGTTTTATTTTTCTGAAAAAGATAACATTTGGTAATTAACATATATACATTTTTAATAACTCTTCCCAAGACGGGAGGCACATTTCTTAAACGTTGCAACGGTTTACGGTTACGGTTTCCGCTCTCTCCCACCCAAGCAACCTGGCCCTGATGCTGCCCCTAAAGCCCAGGCAGCACCCCTTGACCCACAGTCCAGCACACGGTACCCGAGCGGGATCTGTCCTTCCCTCCAGAGGGTAGCCACCGGTTCCTTTGGTGGCTGGGCCCTAGCCTGCTCTGCTGAGGGCCCTCCCTCCAACCTGCCTCTCCGGAGGCGGCAATGCGGAAACGGTAACGGTACCCAACATATTTACAAGCCACTAACGTCTGTGGTTGCCCTGCAAGTTCACGGGCTTGTCCATGGATAGTTCCCATGCATTTTTAAACGGTCCCCACGGGGACAACGGTGCCGGCTCCGGCCGGTTCAATCACTAAGCAAATCTGGTAACTGTCCGGTAATTATCACTTTCATCATCAGCAGAACTTTCAACTTTTCAACAAACAAACAACTCTGTGGTGGTCCCAACGGGGACGGTGCAACGGGCATCCGCTGCCCTACTCCGGTCCTTCTGCTGCTTCATCCGAGGGAGGGGGTGCAGAGCTCACCTTGCTCTCTTTGCGGCCCCTGAGCTTCACATCCAGGGCAAACCACCCCCTCTCTCCGCAGTGTCGGGTGTACCGCACCATGTCTCCCGGTATGAGGTTACGGCCAGGATGCTCCTCGGGCAGGTGGGCATTCACATCCCGCCGGGCTACAAACACTTCGGCCTCCAGGCCCGGTTCATATATAAATCCGTAGCCCCGGCGGACATCAAACCGCCTCACCTGCCCCTCGTACAACGGGCCCCGGACACGGAAGGTCGCTTGCCGAAGATTTTCTTTTTCCCAAATGGCTCGGGCCACCAGCTCGGCTTTCCTTCTCTCCCTCTCCGCGATCTCCAGGCCCAGCTTTGTCGGCTCCCTATCCCAATATGGCGCTGCTGCCAGCGCCGGCGCACGGGTCGGGCCCCGCGGGACATCCAGAACGTTACCCACTGTCAGGAAGGTTGGCGGCGTATCCCGCGGTGTCATGGCCTTGGGCGCTGCCTTGCAGCAACAACCCGGCGCCACCTCAGCCGAGGTGTGGGGGATGGGCACAGGGGCTTTCCGCAGCTGGGCCTTCGGCTCGGAACGAGTCATCGGCTCCGGCTCGGGAAACTGCTCGGGGACTGTCTCTGACACAATCTTCGGGGCCTTCCATGGCAACACCTCCGGTTTGCTACGGGCTCCGGCTACAGGTCGGTCCGCTGGGGCGGACGGGCTGGGTATCGCTACCGGTTGCGGTGGTAGCGGGCCTAGTGGCGGGGTCACGGCCCCCGAGACGGGTGGCGAGGGAGGCAACGGGGGGAGAGGGCTTGGACCGGGTCCCTCAGCCGCAGCGACCGGTCCCTCCGGGACATAGGGGCGTGGGTCACTCACCCTCCCTTCCTCCGCTTCCTCCTCGCGTCTCCGCACGGTGGCTATAACGTCCGCCATGTCGGTCTCCCATTCCTCCAAGAGGAGCTGCATCTTGACCTGCAGCCTCAGGTGGAGCTGCGCGGTCCGGATTTCCACCCACGCTGCGGTTCCCGGCGCGGGGGCCACGGTGTTTCGGGACGGCATCCACATGGTGACTTTCTCTCTTCTTTCCAGGAACGGTATGCTTGCAGGGTCCTGGCGTCCCTGCTTTTATAGCTGCGACTACATGCCGCCAGCCGCCATCGCGTCCCCCTTAGCTCTTTCCGGCCCCTCCTCTCTCGGGGCGGGGTCTTGGCCTTCGCGCCTCTACTGCTCGAGAAGACGCTCGAGCGGGAACTTTTCGCGCCAAAGATGGCGGCTTCTGAAATTTTTCTGCCGGATACCTCCGGCGGTAACAAGGCGCACCTCTACCTAACGGCAGAGCGGTAAGATCCTGTTCGTGACGCCAAGTTGTCGCGGGCGGGGAGGAGGGTGTCAGCACACTACGCTCACCCCCTTCTGCTCGGGTCCGGCGGCCGCTGCTCAGTGGTGGCTCGAGCCGTAGGCCGGATCCCGGGGGGTTCTCGAGCGGCACTCCTCGCCCGTGAGTGAAAGGGGTTTGTTGGATGCGGGGATTGTTATAGTTCGTGACGCCACCCACGGTTGTGGTGATTTCACCACCGCTGCTCAATGCGGGGATCCCGGGGATGGTGATGCGGAGCAGCCAGGTGTTGTGTTGCCCCTCCGTGGGCAGGGGTTGGTGATCCCGGGGCCCGGTGATGGTTTGTGAGGTGCGGGGCCTGGTGGGCGCAGGGACGCGGGGGCAGCGCTGTGCCTAGCGGCACTGTGGTACTCACTCAGCCTGAGACACGGACACAGTTTGTATGGTAAACCAAACAGCTGGTAGGACGGTCCCTCAGACGGCTGCACCTGCACTCCCGGTAGGTGACGGTGATGTCCCTCTTCCTTGCACCTATGGTTGACTTGTGGTAGCGGTGGATTCCCTCCGGTTACCCGCTCCCCGACTACAATCTGGGCCGGAGGAGCTCTACACTTTGCCCGCAGGCGCTGGCCCTGAGAAACCGGTGCCTTGGCGGTGGCGGTGTCTCTCTGCTTCAGGTTGGGCTGTTGCCTTCAATCGGGACTTGGTTGCTGGGGGATCTACGTCCCCTTCACTGACGGATTCGGCAAATTTGGCGACTCCTAGCCTTGCCGGGGTCCGAGAGGCCCCTGCCCTGGTGCTGACTGTCTTTCGGAACACTGCTCCAGACCACCGGGCACACAGCCAACGGGGTCCTTCCAGGAACTTCCAAACGGTCCCCCTCCAGACAGTCACCGCCGTCGCTGACCTTGCTGATCTGGCCCTACACAAAGCTGGACCCTTCAGGCTTTCCTTCCTTCTTGTCACCTCACTTGCTTTCCTCCTTTACCACTCTTCTACTTTCACTACTTGTTTACTCAAGCTCGTCCCTGAGCTGACTTCACTCTTGCCCTGCCTGGGCTAATCTGCCTGGTTTCTCCCGCCTCCAGAACTGTGACCTCCTCGGTGGGCGGAGCCAACCGCCTGGCCCACCCCCTGGTGTGGATCATCAGCCTCTGGAGGAAGGCAACAAGGATTTGTAGTTTAGCTGTGATGTGCCTACCTGGAGTGTGGGGTGTGGTGGTGTTGTGACCTGTGACCCCTGGCTTGCCCAGGGCATCACATGTCACACGAACGGCAGTAGGTAGTCACATCGGCCCCCATTTTTGGCCAGTAGAAATGCTGGTTTAACCTGGCCTTGGTCTTAGCGATCCCTAGGTGTCCGGCCATCGGAATCTCATGTGCGATCCGCAACAACTCCGTCCGGAACGGATAGGGTACCACCAACTGTCGGTCCCTGGGCCACGCCTCCGGTAAACCCTGCTGGACCGTGACCCGGTACAGCCTTCCTTGGTCCCAGACCACTCGCTCCGGGTCCGAGTCCGAGGGAGGCTGTGCCGCCTGCCCCTTAAGAGCTTTCAGGCTGTCGTCAGCTTCTAACGCTGCCTGAAACCCCTGACTAGATGTGGCCAGAATCGACGAGACTGTCACATCTTCGGTCAGTACCCCGGGACCTGTGTCCTGGCCTCCGCCTGACTCGGCTGCCACTGGATTCCAGCACTCCCACTGCGGGTGACAGCGGCCACAGGACGCTGAGGGCACATGGCCTTGAAGTGCCCAGGTTGGTTGCACTGGTGGCACCGTCTTGGTTCTGCCACGGGCCTGGAGAGGGGAGTTGAGGGGGACACCCCCTGCAGTCTAGGGGCAGGTGGGGCAGTCGCAGAATTCATCTTACCCCCTCTCCAGGTGCTGCTGGTGGCCGCTCTCCTGGCCTCAGGAGCCCGATTGTTGGTGTAGTCATCGGCCAGGGCAGCTGTAGCCGTGGACCCCTTTGGCTTCTGGTCTCGGATGAACTGATGGAGATCCTCAGGGCAGTTCCACAAAAGTTGCTCCGTGATGAACAAGTCCAGGATCTCCGGTCCGGTGGTAAGCTGCAGGCCTTGGGTCCTTGGGTCCAGTGGTCGGCAGCTCGGGCAAGTGCCCGCCGGTGGTCAGCCCAGGAGTCCTTTGGTCCCTTCTGTAGGCTCCGGAACTTCTTGCGGTAGGACTCCGGAGTGAGGTTGTACTGTTGGATCAGGGCCCGCTTGATGGTGTCATAGCCTTGATCTGCCTCAGCAGGCAAGTCCCCAAGGATTTCCAGGGCCTTACCCCTTAAACGGGGGGTCAGGTATTTGGCCCACTGATCCTTGTCCAGATGGTCCTGCAGGCAAGTCCGTTCAAAAGCGGTCAGGAAAGAGTCCAAGTCTCCATCCTTCTCCAGCACTGGGAAGTACTCAACACGGACCTTTGGAAGTTTGGTGTCTTGAAGGTCACGTGTGGCTGATGAGGGCTGGAGCTTGGCTAGATGCAGCTGGTGGTCACGGTCTGCCTGTCGCTCTCGCTCTTCACGCGCTGCCTGCCGCTCCGCAGCCTCACACGCTGCCCTGCGCTCCGCAGCTTCACGTTCTGCCCTGCGCTCTGCTCTGCGCTCTGCCAGGAGTTCCTTGTAGCCCTCCCGGTCTCCAGCCTGGAGTAGGGCCATAACCATTTGAAGAAGGCTATCCGAGCCTCCCAGGCTCGGTGGAATGGCCCGTGGTGATCTGCGGCCCGCTGCGGAGCCTGGTGATTCACTGTCCATTGCAGAGTGGAGGGCTGGCATCTGGCTCGTTGAGGACCCTTGGGTGAGCTGCTCCTCATCTTGTCCATAATGACCAGGTTGTGCGCTGTCCTCTGCAGAACGGTTCTCTGGCGTCGGGCTCCTGGAGGACTCGTGGTCAACCTCCTCATTGCTGTCCACAGCACCGTCCTCCCTCTCTTCGGCTCCTGCCTTAGCATTGGCCAGTTGCATAGCTTTGCTCCTGGTGCCATCAGCCATTCTTGCAGACTTTTTGGTCACTGACACAGAACTGACACCTGATGCCTCCACACACCTTACAGTACCTGCACTCTGACACTCTAGTGTTGAGCTAGTCTGAAGACCCCAGCAGCCACAGCTGCTGCAGGCAGTCTTTAGTGTCTGGGAGTATGGGTCTCACACTCACACACACTATTATCTCGATCCCACCGCTGCCACCAATATGTCACGAACCACCGGGGGGGGTCACTCAGAAATCCCCCGCGCTGGCTACCAGTACGTCACAATCGGGGGGTAACAAGTGGGGGTCAATCCTCCTTTATACCTCCCGACCGACAGACAGACAGAGCACGTGACGCGCTCTCTAGCGCCCCTCTTATAGTCAGGCCAATTATGGAATTGCCCGACAATAAGCAAGGAGGCCGCTATACTACTTATGCCGATTATTGAAGGGTCCCCGGTGAGAGTAGGGTATATATTCCCCCGACCTCCGCGGGCGGAATATATAAAATCTCCCCGAATCTCACTGGCCTCCCCACAATAATCCTTGACACAACTCGCTGCCACCAACCGCTTCACGGTAACTATTAGCCGAACACACAGACGTGGGATTCAAGATCGAGATAACAGAACAGCCCAAGATTAATTATATAATTTAATCGGCCTAAGCCACACTAGAAACTACAATATATACAATAGGGGATCTACAGAATATACATAGGTCAGAGTACAGTTACAATCAAAGCATGGTTTACAAACAGGCATACACAGTTCGAGCAGTTACCTTGTGCGTCTGGCCACAGGGGGGCGCCGTGGACCAGGTTTCCAGGATCTCTCTCACAGGTCTTCCCTGACCAGACCCCCGAGCAAAAGAACACTGGAAAATGGTCGAATTGGGGTTATCAACCTGGGCAAATCCAGGTCCCCTCCTACCTTAGTGACCTCAGAGGGAGCACTGCTCCACCCCTGGCTGGAGTTATGGACAATATCCACAACAGGGGATATGGGCCAGAACTTTGCCTGGGAGCGTCGTAGGCGGACGCCAACGCTCTCATTGTGACAGTTATGAATTTAGCTACAGAACGAGAGGACTCATGACTTGTCTACTAGTTCCCCATTGGCTGATATCACGCCTGGGGTACTTCCCAAGCTCCCACTCCCATAAAAAAGGTGTGCCAGCATCATCCGCATGCGGAGACACCATTTTCATGGTTGCCATTTTTATCGGAAATATGGTTTACGAGACATTAACCATATTTTACTGGAGTCGTTCTGTCTGGATACTTCCAAGCTTGCTAATTAGATAGCAGCCCCTGCTACAGGGTGACGGCAGGGAGGCATCCTGTCTGCACTGTTCCCAGGTCATCTAATCTCCATATCACAGGAGATGGCCATGGGATGTGTTGCTAGGATGTGACACCTTCCCAGATGTTGGACATTGAGAACAAGAAGGGAGGGGCACTGCCATGGAGTGATGAGAGCGATTATGACTGGAAATCATAATTCCTCTTCATATCCCAGGATTTTCCTCACAAGGGGTATATAGCAGGATGATAGCATATACCAGGATGGGGGTATACAACAGGATAGGAGTATATAGCAGGATGATAGCATATACCAGGATGGGGGTATATAGCAGGATGGGGGTATATAATAATAATAATTAATAATAATAATTTTATTCATTTATATAGCGCTATTAATTCCACAGCGCTTTACATACATTGGCAACACTGTCCCCATTGGGGCTCACAATCTAGAGTCCCTATCTGTATGTCTTTGGAGTGTGGGAGGAAACCGGAGAACCCGGAGGAAACCCACGCAAACACGGGGAGAACATACAAACTCCTTGCAGATGGTGTCCTTGGTGGGATTTGAACCCAGGACCCCAGCGCTGCAAGACTGCAGTGCTAACCACTGAGCCACCGTGCTGCCCGTGGTTATAGCAGGATGGGAGCACAAACCAGGATGGGGGCATATAGCAGAACGGGGGTATATAGCAGTGTCAAGGGAGGAATTTGGGTGAAGACTGCTAATGGAGTCATTGTTTGGGATATCCAGAGACGGTGCCGTATTAGCTGTATACGAGTGCCGATATACCAATGTATAAGACAATGGACACAGACATGTTCTCCTTGAGCCAGCATCATGCACTGAACTCGTGTATTGGATAGATTCAATTATACAATATGCATGAATAACCTTGAAGCTAAACAGGGAGTTTTCCACTCCTTAATTTCTCACAGTACATTGTTTGTTTCTTGCACATTCTTTCTGTGTGAAGCTAAGACTTTTACTCATCATTAAGGCCGAAAACACACTTCTGCATAAAAAACGAACGTGTAACACGGTCCGTTTTTTGGGTCCGTGTTCCGTTTTTTTGGGCGTTTCTCCCGTACGTATGGCATCCGTGTGATGGCGTATGCTATCCGTGTTTGCGTGTAAAATGCCCGTGTGCGTGTAAAATGCCCGTGTATGTGTACGTGGAATGTCCGTGCGTGTGATGTAAAATTTCGTTTATACATGTCGGCTGACAGCAGACAGAGTTGCACGATGAGAATGAACTCGGGTGAACTTCACCCGACTTCATTGTCATGCTGCGGCTCTGTCTGTGTGCTGCGTACTGATTAGCGGTCACCCGTGAAGGATTCACCGCAGACCGCTAATCCCCTTAGTGACTGAAGTGAGCAGCCCTCTCTCATGCTTACCGTTCTCCGACGCGCCGCTACACGGCTGTTATAAAAACTCCGGCGGCTTTTACTATTTTGAAAATGCCGGCTGCTCATTAATCAATCTTGTATTCCCTGCTTTCCACGCCCACAGGCGCCTGTGATTGGTTGCAGTCAGACACGCCCCCCACGCTGAGTGACAGCTGTCTCACTGCACCGGTGGGCGTGTCTATACTAGGCAGTAAAATAAATAAATAAATAATTAAAAAAAATGGTGTGCGGTCCCCCCCCCCATTTTAATACCAGCCAGATAAAGCCATACGGCTGAAGGCTGGTATTCTCAGGATGGGGAGCCCCACGTTATGGGGAGTGATACTCACCTCAGTTGCTGCGTGGAGCTGACAGGAGCGGCGGTGTCTGCTGCAGCTCCTGTCACCTTCATGTAGCAGAGCTGGATGCGATACTGGACCTCCGTGGATTACGCTGGACATGGAGGGGTTTTTCGGACTTAATAAAGTGGTGAATGAGGGTATTTGTTAGTGTTTTTTTATTGCAAATAAAGGATTTTTTCAGGTGTGTGTGTTTATTTACTGTAACTTACAGATTAATCATGGAAGGTATCTCGGGGAGACGCCGGACATGATTAATCTAGGATTTAGTGGCAGCTATGGGCTGCCATTAACTCCTTATTACCCCGGTTGCCACCGCACCAGGGCAAATCGAGAAGAGCCGGGTACAGTCCCAGAACTGTCGCATATAATGTATGCGGCAATTCTGGGCGGCGGCTGACTGATATTGTTAGGCTTGGGGGCTCCCCATAACGTGGGGCTCCCCATCTTGAGAATACCAGCCTTCTGCCGTATGGCTTTATCTGGCTGGTATTAAAATGGGGGGGGACCGCACACCGTTTTTTTATTTATTTATTTATTCATTTTACTGCACAGTATAGACACACCCACCGGCTGCTGTGATTGGGTGCAGTGAGACAGCTGTCACTCAGCGTGGGGGGCGTGTCTGACTGCAACCAATCACAGGCACCTGTGGGCGTGGAAAGCAGGGAATGCGAGATTGATTAATGAGTGGCCGGCATTTTCAAAGTAATTGTTGCCGTGTATTCTCTGCACAGCTGTTTCTCGCCGCGCTGGTAATCGGGGAGCAGTAAGTATGAGCCGGGGGAAGAAACAGACCGAGTGCCAATGTAAGTATGACTGCGAACATCATGAAAAAAGGTAAGTATACTGAATTAAAAAAAAAAACAAAAAACATTGTTCATTTAAAAACGCACACGGACAAAACGTGCTGAACACGGACATACTTTAGTGGGTCCGTGCCTGCGTGCTGCCGGCCAAAAACGGACATGTCGTCCGTGTCGAAAAGCGCACACACGTACTTTCACACGGACGCACGTTCCGTGTGATTTTACGCGTGTGCCATCCTCCATAGAGTAACATTGGTCTCCATGTCTCCGTATCTCCGGTACGTGCAAAAACGTACCAAACACGTACTGGAAACACGGATGTGTGTTGCAGGCCTAAGAGACTTTCATCGGTTGTACATCTATTCTCATTCTTGGTAACCCCTTCATGACTATACAACTTTAAATTATATTATGGGTCTATGCGATGGCTACATAGACAAACAGATAATTATGCAACTACATCTACATTTTGATTATTTATATACACAGATATTCTTATTACGTTTGAACAAACAAGCTATAGCTGAAACGACCTCCACAGTCCCCCCTTAATAAAATATCTGTGAATATTATTAACCTTAAATTTTAAAAATGTTCCCATTTAGATATATTTTATTATTTTGGACTTATTTGTGACCTACTGCCCTTGGGACTTTAATTATATCTATATCTATATATGTGGGCTTTTTATGAGATTGTTGTTTAATTTAACACTACAGACTTTAACTCCCCCCTCAAGTACTTATTTTATTTATTAAACATAACTTTTTGATTTATAGGGGCTATTAGAATTGGCATTATTACTCTTATTAGGGCACATTATCCTGATTAAGAAAGATTGAATCTAGACCTTATTTAAAAATTAGCACATAATTAAAAAACAAAAAAAAAAACAAAAGAACATTTGCTACAAATTGTCTATGGTTCTTCTTTCCGGATATGAAACAAAAAGGAAGATACTTGGTCAGTGCTAGTCCACTTAGGGCCACTTCGTGAACCTGGATGATCTGCTCTTGATAAAAAAAAACCCAAAACAAAAACAACAAAACATGATGAGGCTTCATGTATACAGTTTATAGCGCAGACTTGGAAAAACCTTCTGGGATAATGGGTAGAATAGCAGCCGCTTTCTGCTTAGGTTGTTTCAGGTCCGTTGATTTATGAGATGTGACGTCAACTCGCGTGTCACTGCCAGTGCTCAGCAGACTAGGCCGGGGAAACATCAGCCTGATGGGATAGGCTCCTCCAAAACTTTTCCCGAGATGAGAGAATCCATAGCTAGTATTTTATATTAAGGAAAATAACTGAATATATTCATATGAGTTAGGCTAGTTTCACACTTGCGTTGGACGGCTTCCGTTGCATTGCCTTGTGTGACGGATGCAACAGATGTGTTGCATATAGTGGCACAACGGATGCAACGGATGGTGCAAAACAACGGAATCCGTTTTGATTTTTTTTTTTTTTTTACAGTTTACCGGCGGCAGACTATTGTGAACGATCAGCTAATCGCTCCCAGTAGCCGGCCGCCGGGTGATCAGCTGATCGCTCCCAGCGCCGGGTGATCAGCTGATCGCTCCCAGCACAGGGGGGGTAAACTGATCACTCCCAGCGCCGGGTGATCAGCTGATCGCTCCCAGCACGGGGGGTAAACTGATCACTCCCAGCGCCGGGTGATCAGCTGATCGCTCCCAGCACGGGGAGTAAACGGATCACTCCCAGCGCCGGGTGATCAGCTGATCGCTCCCAGCACGGAGGGGTAAACTGATCACTCCCAGCGCCGAGTGATCAGCTGATCGCTCCCAGCACGGGGGGTAAACTGATCACTCTCAGCGCTGGGTGATCAGCTGATCGCTCGGCCGCCGAGAACGTGTGCGGGGGGCGGAGTGGGTGGAGCCGAGTGGGGCCATGGCACTGACGCAGGTGTGTGTGTGTGTATACATGCGGAGTAGGGGGCAGGGCCGAGCGGGGAAGTGTCGGGCTCTCTGCACACATGGCCAGGGTAAATATCGCGTAAAGCACTTTGCTTGGTTACCCGATATTTATCTTGGTTATGGGTGCAGGGAGCATGTGCAGTGAAATCCTAAGGATTCCACTGCTCAAAAAAAGTTACATGCTGTGTTCCTCAACGCAGCGTCGCCCAGCGGAAGCAACGCAGGTACTTTTGGCACAATCCGTCATCAATGCAAGTCTATGGGAAACAGCGGAATCTGTTAACGGATTCCGCTGTTTCCCAAGACAGTGGATTGCGCCAAAAAAAAACAAAGCAAGTGTGAAAGTACCCTTAGTAGGAGACAAAAACATTTGTAAATGGTTAGATTATATTAACCAAACCACATTTTGAAATGGCTGTATTAAGTATTTTAGATTACTCAATTCGTACCCTCAACAGTCCCCCCTTGACTCACTTCTGCCGTTTCCAAATACTAAGAGTACCGTGTTCCTTTAGGAAAAGATGAAGAAAGATCTGTTGGGAAATCCTGCCTGACTGAACGTTGAGGCATGGGTGGAGAGGGGAATGGGATTTCTTCACCGGTTTGAGACCAAGGACTCCTAGGTGAGTCCTCACCCTTTGTAGTTGGACTTTCCCATGTCTCAAGGCTCTCTAAGTCCTCTTTTCTAACTGTTTCGGCAATGATGGTTTGGGACTGTACAGGTCTTTTTGTAAAGGATAAATATGAGCAGGACGCTCAGTGCAGCTCCGGTGGATCGACCCTTCTTCAATGCGGGGCGTGAATCCATGTTGTCCTGCCATTGAGCTTTATCGAAATTTCTGTGTGTCCTTTTAAGATTAATCAGTCTCCTGACCGAAAACCATATACTACTAACGCTGATTTAGGATCTGAAATTAGAAAATACACTTGTTTATTTCTCTAATTAGTCAATCATATGAAAATTATACGTGCTTTGCACTAGACCAAAAAAAAAAAACATTTTACATTGAAACCTGTTTATTACTAAAAAAAAAACACAACACACATTGCGTTACAACTTATTAGTTTGTTTTGTTTTTTTTTACATACCACTTGCATTATATGGATTTTCACAAATGACGTCGTTTTCAGCACTGGAAAGCCTCTGACCAGACCTTGAAAGAAATCTACACAACACGCACACACTTGCATACAACATACTCATAATATACATCTATAATCAGTTTGCAGTCTCTAAGAATGGGTAGAGCAGGTGCAGGGTGTGCTTCTACAGACTCTTTACAGTTTTTCCTCAATGTAAGAACGTGTTTCATAAGACCAGGTGAGTTTGCCTACCTGGGTACTGAACCCTGGTATCACCAAAGCGCACACTGATATCCAACTTTCACAGATGTTAGTCCATGTTGCTTGGGCCATCATTAAGAAGAGATCTCATGGCAGAGAAAGCTTACCGCCCTTCATCCTCAAACCTTCCTCAGTCAGCTGGCTCCCTGCGTCTCGCACTCCACTCCTTGTTGATTCGCTTGTTCCTGTAGGGATGTAAGAACACAAGGAGTGACAGAAGTCACTGACGTGACAGATGTCACCGAGGTATGGTCTTTATGCATTGGTAAAGGACTCCTCAACTCTAGGCCCGTTCACTGCTTCTTGGTCAGCTGCACCTGTGCGGGGATCTCCATCCGATTCCATCAGCTCAGATCTAGACTTTCTTTTCGGCGTACCTAGCTTATTTGACAACAGGAAAGATCTACATCCTACATACATTTTGACTATCTTACCTACCTCTGCTCCACCCATCTAGAGAGGCATTTACGTCACTTTCTCCTGTACCAATAGGAGGGGAGGGAGTGGCCTAAAATTAGACTACCTCATGTTGTGCAAACCGTAGCATATCCAGTGCAGAATCGACCACCCTCTGGTTTCAGCTATAAAAACAAAAACTAAAAGAAATATGCATTAGATCATTTTTATAACAGACATGTTTCATAGTAGTCCAATAAACATGACATAACTGTTGCAAAAGAAAGGCCAGCTTTAAAGCCTATCCAATATGTCTGCTGTGCCTTTTACTGCTGGAAAAATATAATAGATATCTACTTTTCCCCCCTTTTTATGTTTTGTTTTTATATACTACTTTGGCAAAATTTATAGGTTTATAACAGCAGACAATATAATTAAACAACCGATAAATATAACTTATACTTTACTGGGGAATTTTGAAATCTTACAACACGGTTCATAGAGATTCTGTATTTACAAAAGAAAGGAAACTAATTAATATTGGCAGTTTGTATGCAAAAATAATACAAAACAAAAACATAACCATAAAAACAAAAAAATAACTAATTTGTATTTTTTAAAAAAAATATACTTTTCCCTGCAAAATTAATTTAATTATTTAGGTATTAGTAGGATTCTAGTGATAATCTTCTGTGAAATTTTGAACTCCAAGGATTAAACAAAATCTACTCCACCAGCCGGAAAAAGCACTTGTTAGTATATAAAACACATGTAGTCCCGCAAATCTCTGCAGAAGCCATTCTTTTTTTTTTTTATTCAACTTTTTATTTTGAACAGAAAGGTTTTGTTTTTTATAAACATGTTATACATAAAATAAACAAACATACATGCAAATACATAAGTAAATGAACCATTTCACAAGTAGGCATATAGGTAAGATATGTCGTAAACACACTGAGGAACAAGTAAAGGGTGGGAAGGGTTCCATCTTGTAAGAGGCCACATGAAGGGAGAGATCAGGGCCAGTCCCAAGGAACCTGGAGAGGGACTCATATCGCTTCTCAAACCAGTCTAATACTTGAATACCAGTTACCTTAAACCCACCTCGGTCCTACATCTGGTAGGTGTCCACAAGGGCATCCCAGAGAGACCATGTCGCTGTGAACCTGTCCATTGTATTATGGAGCTGGGCTGTTAGTTTCTCCATACTCCTGACATCTTTTATTCGGGCATACAGGTCCGAAACAGAGGGAGGTGCCACCCTCCTCCAGAACAATGAGATTAGACACTTGGCCGCAGTGAGGACATGGAGTAGAAGCTTTAGTTCAGGTTTGTTTAAAGACGACGGGAGGGCATTTAGCAAGTACACTACCGGGTCCCTGGTCACAATTCCTCCTACCAATCTGCTCATCAGGGACTCCACCTCCTCCCAGAAGCCACCAATGGCCTGGCATGTCCAAAATATATGGTATAGGGATGCCCCTCCACTACCCCATCTCCAAAACACATCCGGATAGGTACGGTTAAACTTGTGAAGGAGTTCTGGTGTGTGATACCATGTCATAAGGACCTTTACTTGATTTTCCTTATAGAGAGTGCTAATTGAGGACCGAAATGTCCTAGCCCATATCACTGACCAGAGTGTGTCTGATAGACGGCGTCCAACCCAGCCCTCCCATCTCTTCATGTATGAGTGCTTCTGTGTATCCAGGCAGTCCCCAATTATCAGTATGTTGTAGATGGTTTGAGATCAATCCCCTGGTCGAGGTCCGGCCAGAGCAAAGGGTCTCAAATGCTGTAGGGCGCCGCACCTCCCCCCGTCCCATAATGTCTGTGAAAAAATGTGGTATCTGTTGATATGAGAAATATAGGTTGAACGGTAGTTTATGTTGGTATCGTAGGTCCGAAAATGGCTTTAATTTCAGAGTAGCTGGATTGACCACATCCCGAAAACAATAGAGGCCCGCCCTTGCCCATTGCCCCGTCACCCCCGGACTCATACCTTCTGTCAAGTGTGGTGTGTACAAAAAAGGGGTCAACAGGGGAGACAGTTATGCCAGCTGGAACTTCATTCTACACTGCAGCCACATCTCTCTTGTGAATGCCATTGGGCCCAGGAGATCTCTAGAGGGGGTTTCACTAGGGCGTCCCCAAATTAGAGAGCTTGGGTGGAAAGGTGCCATCCAAAGCTTCTCTATCTCCATCCATTTGTTAAACGCCGGCAGGGTCGTCCATGACGCCAAACTACGCAAATGCGCAGCGTAGTAGTAAAGTTTGAGATTCGGGCATGACAGGCCCCCTTTTGTACGTGGTGTACATAGAACTGAATCTGGGATACGATGCCTTCCCGAATGCCAAATAAATTGCAGAAGTTTTGACTGGACTTTTTTCAGGACCCCCAGGGGAACCCGCACCGGGAGTGTTTCGAACAGATAAAGAAATTTAGGGATGACTGACATTTTAATTGTAGCAATTTTACCCAAGAAGGAGATCTGTAAGGATGACCATTTTTGTAGACTGTTTTCCACATCGCGTATTAGAGGTGGGAAGTTTGCGTGGTATAATGTTTTATAACTGGGGGTTATTTTAACTCCCAAGTATTGCAGAGAATCTGAACGCCAAGAGTACTTAAAGTTTTGTTTAAGGGACTGTAATTTGGCTTCCGGGATGTTAACAGGTAAAGCTTCTGTTTTGTCGGAATTAAGATTATATCCCGAGAATCTAGCGTATTGAGCCACTACGGCGTGTAGATTTGGTAGGGAGATGACGGGGTTAGTCAAGGACAACAGAATGTCATCCGCAAATAAGGCCACTTTAAAAGACTTATCCCGAACCTTGACCCCCATAATGTCCGGATTGAGTCGAATTTGTGCCGCCAGTGGTTCAATGCTAAGGACATATAGCAAAGGAGACAGTGGGCAACCCTGCCTAGTTCTGTTTCGGATGGGCAGGGGATCTGAGTGTGCATGGGGTAGGCGAATTGTCGCCGCAGGGAGAGAGTACAAACCCCGCAGAGCAGAGACAAATGGTCCCGACAGGCCGAAGTGGCCCAACACAGAAAACATGAAGGACCAATC
>NC_134356.1:634383239-634488239 GCF_048569485.1 Anomaloglossus baeobatrachus | reverse complement strand
ATAATGGATAGGAGGGAAAGATGGATAGATGAATAGTTAGATGAGAAAGACCTATATAATGTCCCACCCCCCTGCATATTCTAAGCTGGCACCCTTTAGTGACTTTCATGTGGCACTAAAGGGTGCCTAGCCTTGTAATTAGCCAAAAAAATAATTAAATATTAAAAAAAAAAACGACGTGGGGTCCCCCCTATCTTTTGTCGCCAGCTACGGTAAAGCAGATGGCTGCAGCCTGCAGACCACAGCTGGCAGCTTTACCTTGGCTGGTAATCCAAAACAGAGGGCACCCAATGCTGTTATTTTACATTAAATAAATAATTTAAAACAAAAAACGTGGGGTCCCCCCCAAATTGGATCACCAGCCAAGGTAAAGTGGACAGCTGGGGTTTGATATTCTCAGACTAGGGAGGTCCACTGTTATTGGACACTCCCCAGCCTAAAAATAGCAAGCTGCAGCCGCCCCAGAAGTGGCGCATCCATTAGACGTGCCAATACTGGCGCTTCGCCCCAACTCATCCCGTTGCCCTGGCAAACGAGGTAATATATGGGGTTGATAACAGCTGTGAATTGCCAGCTGACATCAAGTCCTGGTATTAGTAATGGGTGGGTATCTAGTAGACACCCCCATTACGAATTCCTTTATTTGAAAATAATACTTTTTATTAGAACAAAAAACCCCCCGACGCCATCCCTCGTTGACCAATTTATTAACAAAATTATTAAAATGCTAAAAGGTCCGCCGTAATCCATTTAGATGTCCCCCGATGTTCTCCAAAGTTGACCCTGAAAAGACATAAAAATAGAAATTAGAACACAATAGACGCCATCTTTTCAAATTTAATTCCCTGTGACATCCATAATCGAGGTCCCCCGAAATCCAAATCTGGGGTTGATCCCATACTCCCTGGCACGTTCAATGCAGAACTAAAAGTCCCCCATTGATTGTGAGAGCAGCCTCTCACTTCCACCTGTGACGTAATTGCCCCAGCAGAGAGGCGCGCGCGTGCGCACACACACACACACACACACACTATATACACACACACACACTATACACACACACACACACTATATACACACGCACTATATACACACACACACTATACACACACACACACACTATACACACACACACACACATACTATACACACACACTATACACACACACACACAAACTACAACACACACTATATACACACACACACTATATACACACACACACACACACACACACACTATACACACACACACTATACACACACACACACTATACACACACACTATACACACACTACACACACACACACTATACACACACACACACACACACACACACTATACACACACACACTACACACACACACACACTATACACACTATACACACACACACACTATACACACACACACACTATACACACACACACTATACACACACACACACTCAGGGCCAGATTAAGGTTGGTGGGGGCCCCTGGGCAGAAAATCTGGTGGGGGCCCCATAACGTTAAAATTTTTAGCCATAACAGTAGAGCGCGAACTGTAGCATTTAGATAAATCCAATGAACATTTATCTTCTCCTGTTCTGCCACATTCAGATTTACAGTACGACAATACACACACAGTCCAGGATCACTCACAGCCGTCACTTATACTCAGAAAGTAGAGTTACTCACATTTTTTTATTGATCCCAATCTTAAGACAGCCAAGGAATAGTAAAAATACAGAAAGGGAAAGTTCTCACTGGCAGCAAAGGTTGCTAAAAATCACAATGTGCTCTCTATTGTATTGTCTCCGGAGTAGTACATAGCAGCTGATGTCTGTGCACGGTATGCCATACACTGTATCAGAGGTGGATCTAGGTTTTCCTGTCCATGGAGTAGGAGTTCAGTTTGGCGCCCCCTTCTATACACGGCTTATGCGGTTTGAGTAGTTGTCATGTGACCGCTCATACGCCATTTTCACACGTGCCGATGAGCTGCTCTTCCTAACTCTCTCAATGTTCAGTGAAATACTACAGCCCATAAAGAGAAGCAGGAAGAGAAGCTAATTGTGACTCAAAGTATTAAAATGACCTGCAAGTGGTCATGTGACCACTTCTGGAATTAGCAAGCAGAGCTGAATCCTTACATTGAGTATAGTACAGGTTGTTGGGTTGGGCATGCTACGGGGCTTACTTTTATTATTAAAGGGGTTGTCCAGGTCGACAAGGAAAATTTGTAGTTATCCTATATGACTGCAGACTTCTGAATTCTCACAGCTTGCGGACTGCACACTGTCATGATTTTCCCGTGCCATGAGCAAGTAGTCATGGGACTGCATGATCAAGGGTGAGTGTTTCACCTGAAACGCATAGTGCTGGTCATGTCATTCTTTGTGTCTGCATGATGAAATAAAGACGTTGGTTTCTTTGCCTGAAGAGCTGGACATCCTTTCTTCTTTCCTATATTATACCGGGCTGTGGCAGTGCCTGTCCGTGCTCCAGGACGAAACCGGGATTGAGCTTTCACACGGTGAGCTGATACATACAATTGGATAATAATGCAGCCTCCATGTAAAATAATGCAGCCTCCCCAAGCCTCTGACCACCGTTTACCCTCTCTCTACCCTCTCTCTTCACGTCTCCTCGTTCCCCCGCCGCTGCTCGTCCTCGCCGCTGCTCTGTCCTCGCCGCTGCTCGTTCCCACGTCGCTGCTCGTCCTCCCCGCTGCTCGTCCTCCCCGCTGCTCTGTCCTCGCCGCTGTTCGTCCTCCCCGCTGTTCTGTCCTCGCCGCCGTCCTCCCCTCCTTCCCTCGCCGCTGCTCGAATTTGTCGCTGCTCTGTCCTCACCGGCGCTCGTCCTCCCCGCTGCTCGTTCCCCTGCCGCTGCTCTGTCCTCGCCGCTTCCCTCGTTCCCTTGCCGCTGCTCTGTCCTCACCGCTGCTCGTTCTCCCCGCTGCTCGTTCTCCCGGTGCTGTGGTCGGCGTCCTCACGTCCTGCACTCTGTGCATTTAGCACAGCAGTCGCACGGGAGTGACGTCACGGCGCAGGCACAGGGGTAGAATGATGATGCATAGCGCGGCAGCGCTATGCTTCATCATTACTGTGCGCGGTGATGGGGGAGCCGCCCCAGGCAGGGGGCCCCGATGCTGCGGCTGACACCAGGCAGGGGGTCCCGCTACTGCGGCTGACACCAGGCAGGGGGGCCCGGTGTCGGCGGCGGCACCGGTTCAAATAGCGGCCGCGTGGTCTGCGGCAGAACAGCGCAGATCCTCTCTCACTGACAGGAGCTGGCTGCTGATCTGCCTGGCGGTCGCCGGGCCCCTAACCTCCCGGGCCCGGTCGCAGAGACGACCGCTGCGACCGCGGTAGTTATGCCCCTGCTAGCACCCTCATCAGTAAACGAATATATCACCAGAACCACCAATACATGACTACAGTACCAAATTTATTACAACAATATATTGTAATGTCACATCCCCATATACATTTGTATCACATGAATTAAAAACTCCCAGTATGTCCTTAACAATTGTAAGAAAATGCTGGTAGTTATAAGTATTTATCAGACTTTGGACCATACAGGAACCACAGTCCTGATGAGATGCATTGAGTATCACAAACATACAGTCACATCCAGGGACCTTGCAGGTGACATCTTCTCTGATCGGAGTCATCTTATTCTTTCTTCTCCATCTTGTCCAGACGTCATGATGACTTTTCACATCCACAGCTCCTCTCTGCAGACTTCCCGGGTCTTCTGCAGCACATCTCGACATTATGCCCTTAAAAATAAATAGTAGAATGATTATAATGCTCCTAAATATAAATATATGACCTACGCTATGCGCCTGAATAAATAATTGCCCCTCACTGTGCTCCCTGCATAAAATGACCCACACAATGTCATTCTTATGGTACATGGCGTCTTCTTTCAGTTCTGGGCCCCCTCGTCACACCGTCCTGTACAATGTGTTCCCACTATACTTCCAAATGTCTATACTGTGCCCCCTCCTGAGCTGTACCCTCACACTGTCCCCCAAGCTATCCCCTCTCTATACTGCCCTCACGCTCAGCACCAAAATCACTATAGTGCAACTCAATCTCATATTCCCCCTCCTCAGCATACTGTGCCCTCCATACTGCGCCCTCACACTGGCCACCATGCTGCCCCTTCTCTATACTGTTTATCCCCCCCCCCACTACCCAGTCTCTATGCTATGCCCCTCACACTTTTCTCCACCAATGCTCTCCACTTACAATATTCTCCCACCATACTGCTGCCTCACTTTTTAATGGTGCCCCCCTGATTACTGTGCAGGGGCAAATATGACGCATGCCCCCTAAAGGTACGCTCCTGTACAGTGTACAGGAGAATACATGACTGGTACACAATATACTGTGATACAGACACCAGATGTTATACAATATACACATTATTATATACCATCTGATGTGTGTACACAGTATATCACACTACTCTCTCTGTACGCTGGATGTGGTATACCATGTGCACAGATATACAATCCCCTGCACTGATCACACCTGGGCCTACAGGACAGGATGTAACATATTCTATATGTAATATGGGCCATAGTGTAATGTGTGCTGCAGGCTCAGATGTGATCAGTGCAGGATTCTGTGTAGTGATGTCTCTGCTGAAGATCAGTGTGTGTTATTGCAGGGGAGAGATGAGGCCGATGACCCGGCACTGACAGCCCGACCTGGTCTGCTGCAATAACTCACACTGATCCCGAGCAGAGTGGCCGCTGTGCTGACACTATGGAATCCCGTCGGAGTTATCAGCGGCGTCCTGCTCCCTCCTCACTGCAGTCTCCTGCCCGGCCGGCACCATGATTAATGACCTCATACTTACCGGGATCCACTGAGACCTCCGGTCCTCCCACAGTTCCTCTACGGCAGGAAGAAACAGCAGCAGGTGCTCGGTGACGTCATCCTGGCAGACACAGCGTCCAGTGGGCGTGTCTGCAGTACAGTGATGGCCGGGATTCAAATACCTTAAAGGTACAGTGCGGTCTTGAACCACTGCGGCATTAAAAAAATGGCGGACACACAGATGGTGGTGGGGGCCCCCTCAGAGGCTCTTGTAGTGGGGGCCCCTGGGCTGAAGCCCCGTCTGCCCCGCCTATAATCCGGCCCTGCACACACTATACACACACACTATACACACACACACACACACTATATACACACACACACACACACACACACACACTATACACACACACACACACACACACTATATACACACACACTGTCACGAACCACCGGGGGGGTCACTCAGAAATCCCCCGCGCTGGCTACCAGTACGTCACAATCGGGGGGTAACAAGTGGGGGTCACCCCTCCTTTATACCTCCCGACCGACAGACAGAGCACGTGACGCGCTCTCTAGCGCCCCTCTTATAGTCAGGCCAATTATGGAATTGCCCGACAATAAGCAAGGAGGCCGCTATACTACTTATGCCGATTATTGAAGGGTCCCCGGTGAGAGTAGGGTATATATTCCCCCGACCTCCGCGGGCGGAATATATAAAACCTCCCCGAATCTCACTGGCCTCCCCACAATAATCCTTGGCACAACTCGCTGCCACCAACCGATTTACGGTAACTATTAGCCGAACACACAGACGTGGGATTCAAGATCGAGATAACAGAACAGCCCAAGATTAATTATATAATTTAATCAGCCTAAAGCACACTAGAAACTACAATATATACAATAGGGAATCTACAGAATATACATATGTCAGAGTACAGTTACAAGCAAAGCATGGGTTACAAACAGGCATACACAGTTCCAGCAGTTACCTTGTGCGTCTGGCCACAGGGGGGCGCTGTAGGCCAGGTTTCTAGGATCCTTCCCACAGATGTTTCCTACACGTGACCCCCAGCGAAAGAACACTGGAAAATGGCCGAAGTAGGGTTATCAACCTGGGCAAATCCAGGTCCCCTCCTACCTTAGTGACCTCAGAGGGAGCACTGCTCCACCCCTGGCTTGAGTTATGGACAATATCCCAACATGGAATATGGGCCATAACTTTGCCTGGGAGCGTCGTAGGCGGACGCCAACGCTCTCATTGTGACAGCTATGAATTTAGCTACAGAACGAGAGGACTCATGACTTGTCTACTAGTTCCCCATTGGCTGATATCACGCCTGGGGTATTTCCCCAGGTCCTGCTCCCATAAAAAGGGTGTGCCAGCATCGTCCGCATGCGGAGACACCATTTTTATGGTTGCCATATTTATCGGAAATATGGCTTGCGAGATATGAACCATTTTTTACTGGAGTCGTTCTGTCTGGATACTTCCATAGCCTTGCTAATTAGATAGCAGCCCCTACCACAGGGTCACGGCAGGGAGTCATCCTGTGTCCAGTGTTCCCCAATCATCCAATTTCCATATCACAGGAGATGGCCCTGGGATGTGTGGCTAGGAGGTGACGCCTTCACAGATGCTGGACATCTGAGAACAAGAAGGGAGGGGGCACGGCCATGGAGTGATGAGAGCGATTATGACTGGAAGTCACAATTCCTCTTCATATCCCAGGATTTGCCTCACACCTCCCCCCTTTTGAGGGCGCTAGGGGGCAGCACACTCCGGTGTTCCCCCGTGCGCCCGTCCGCGACCTCTCCTTGTCGGGACAGCCCGTCTGCGTTACCGTGGTCACGGCCCCTTTTGTGGCGAATGGTGAAGCTGTATTGCTGGAGCGCAAGGCTCCATCGCAACAATCGCCCATTCGTCCCAGAGACGGTGTGCAACCAGCTGAGGGGATTGTGGTCCGTCTCCACGATGAAGTGGCGCCCGTATAGATAGGGTTGCAGACGCTGCAGGGCCCACACTATGGCCAGGCACTCCTTTTCCATCGTGGAATAGGCCACTTCCCTTGGTAACAGCTTCCTGCTCAGGTACAAGACTGGGTGCTCTTGGCTCGCAGAGTCCACCTGGCTGAGCACCGCACCGAGGCCGAAGTCACTGGCGTCGGTCTGTACTACAAACGGCCGCGTGAAGTCGGCTGCCTGTAGCACGGGCGGGCTGGACAGGGCGTCCTTTAGGGCCCGGAAGGCTGTCTCGCAGTCCACTGTCCAATCGACTGCAGAGGGCAGCTTCTTCTTGGTGAGGTCCGTCAAGGGCTTTGCCAGGCTACTATAGCATGGAACAAACCTCCTATAGTACCCAGCGGTCCCCAAGAAGGACATCACCTGCTTCTTGGTCCTGGGGGTGGGCCAGGATGCGATGGCCTCCACTTTCTCAGGCTCGGGCTTCAGTGTTCTCCCACCTACCCGGTGACCGAGGTACTGGACCTCGCTCATGGCCAGCTGACACTTTCCCGGCTTGATGGTCAAACCTGCCCGGTGGATCCGCCTGAGCACCTGTGCTAGATGCTCTAGGTGGTCCTCCCAGGTGGGACTGAAGACGGCAATGTCATCCAGGTACGCGGCCGCGTACCCTTCAAGTCCCTTGAGCAGGGTGTTGACCATCCGCTGGAAGGTGGCAGGGGCATTCCTCATCCCGAATGGCATCACCGTGGACTCGTACAGTCCAAATGGGGTAATAAAGGCAGAGCGTTCCCTGGCCTTGCGAGTCAGGGGGATCTGCCAATATCCCCGGCTCAGGTCCATGATGGTCAGGTACTGAGCCCCGGCCAACTGATCGAGCAGGTCATCGATGCGTGGCATTGGGTACGCATCGGCGACCGTGACAGCATTGAGCCCCCTGTAGTCCACGCAGAACCGAGTGGTTCTGTCCTTCTTAGGGACGAGGACTACAGGCGAGGCCCAAGCGCTGTTGGATGCCTGGATCACCCCCAGCTTCAGCATCTCGTCAATCTCCTGGCGCATGTGTTGCTGCACCTCCAGGGAGACCCGATATGCTGAACGCTGGATCGGGGGATGATCCCCAGTGTCCACGTGATGGACAGCCAAGTCAGTCCTTCCGGGCTGGTTGGTAAACAACCCCCGGAAGGGGTGTAGGGTGGCCCACAGCTGGGACCGTTGGTCCTCCAAGAGCTGGTGGCCAACCTCCACATCCTCAATGGATCCGCCTGCCCTAACCTGGGCTAGCATATCCAAGAGGGTCTCCGCTTCTCCCTCCTCGGGCAGGTTGCACACGGGGAGCGCACATGCCTCCCGCTCATGATGTGCCTTCATCATGTTCACATGGAAGGGCTTCCGCCTTCCACGGGCAGGGTCCAGGGTGACCAGGTACGTTACAGGGTTGAGCTGCTGGTACACGAGGTATGGGCCTTCCCAGGCTGCCTGAAGCTTGTCCTGTGGTACGGGGACCAGTACCCACACCTTTTGACCCACTTGGTAGGTCCTCTCACAAGCGTTTTGGTCGTACCAACGCTTCTGATCGGCCTGGGCTTGAGCCATATTGTCGTGTACCAGTTGCGTCAAGGCCTGCATTTTGTCCCGGAAGCGCATGACATACTCGATAACCGACACTCCAGGGGTGGCCAAATCCCCTTCCCAAGCCTCTTTCACCAGAGCCAGGGGGCCCCGCACACGTCGCCCGTACAGGAGCTCAAACGGTGAGAATCCTGTTGAGGCCTGTGGAACCTCCCGGTAAGCAAATAACAGGTGTGGGAGATACCGCTCCCAGTCACGCCCATGGGAGTCGACCAACATCTTAAGCATCTGCTTTAAGGTGCCATTAAACCGCTCGCACAGGCCATTAGTCTGTGGATGGTACGGGCTGGCCACCAGATGTTGCACCTGGACTTGCTTACAGAGGGCCTCCATCAGCTGGGACATGAATTGGGTCCCCCGGTCAGTGAGCATTTCCTGGGGAAAACCCACTCGGGAGAAAATCTCCAGCAATGCGGTGGCCACCTTGTCAGCCCGAATGGACGACAAGGCCACTGCTTCTGGGTATCGGGTGGCATAGTCCACTACCGTCAGTATGAAGCGTTTCCCGGAGCTGCTGGGGATGGCCAGCGGGCCGACCAGATCCACAGCCACCCTCCTGAAAGGCTCATCGATGATGGGCAGAGATACCAGTGGGGCTTTGGGGTGTGGCCCCGCCTTCCCCACTCTCTGACAGGTTTCACACGAACGGCAGTAGGCAGCCACATCGGCCCCCATTTTTGGCCAGTAGAAATGCTGGTTTAACCTGGCCTTGGTCTTAGCGATCCCTAGGTGTCCGGCCATCGGAATCTCATGTGCGATCCGCAACAACTCCGTCCGGAACGGATAGGGTACCACCAACTGTCGGTCCCTGGGCCACGCCTCCGGTGAACCCTGCTGGACCGTGACCCGGTACAGCCGTCCTTGGTCCCAGACCACTCGCTCCGGGTCCGAGTCCGAGGGAGGCTGTGCCGCCTGCTCCTTAAGAGCTTTCAGGCTGTCGTCAGCTTCTAACGCTGCCTGAAACCCCTGACTAGATGTGGCCAGAATCGACGAGACTGTCACATCTTCAGTCAGTACCCCGGGACCTGTGTCCTGGCCTCCACCTGACTCGGCTGCCACTTGGTCAGAAGGGGAAGAGCTATCGGACCTCCGGGAGGCCCCTTGGCTTCCAGCACTCCCACTGCGGGTGACAGCGGCCACAGCCGCTGCGACCGTGGGTCGTGCCTGCTCCTCCTCCGTTCCTGACCAAGTCGCCGGTTCAGGCAGACCTACCTGGCTTCCTGACACCCCGGTTGTGCGGGAACCCTGCACCGAGATCTTACCTGGGAGCACTTCCGCTCCTGGACCGGCCCCAATCTCACCTGCCTGTTCCCCCCCTGCAGCAACAGAACCCCGCTGTGAAATCTCTGGGGACCCCACATTTGCTGTGGTAGCCCCCACCCCACACACTGGTCCTCCCCCTGCAGCACCCTGCTCTCTGCTTATCCCTGCAGAGGGCAACAGATCCCAGCTCACAGGCTGATTACTTGTAGAGGCATTGTCACACCTTTCTCTGACCCCCTCCCCTGTCACAGCTGCCGCTGAGTGTGTGTCTATGGTGTCTATGCAAGCAGAAATATCAGAGTTCACTCCCCCCTCTCTCACATCATTCATAGATAACACATTAACATTGTCCGGAGGCACGTCAGTACTGGCTGAAGGTTCAGCCCTTGGGGGGGGCCCAAACTGGGAGGTTATCTGCCCCAAATCTGTCCCAAGTAACACGTTTGCGGGGATCCGATCAGTTACCCCCACCTCCCTCACCCCTCGCCCTGCGCCCCAGTCCACATAAATGTCAGCAACAGGCAGCGCCGGGTCAATGCCTCCAATCCCGGAGACAGCGAGGGTTTTTCCAGGGATCAAGTCTTGGGGGGACACCATCTCAGGCCGCACCAGAGTCACCTCCGAGGCGCTGTCTCGCAGTCCCATGGTCACAGACCGGCCGACGGTGACAGGTTGGAAGCTGTCCAGGGACCTACCACCACCCCCACCCACACAATACACCTTGGGCGGCCCTTGGGACGGGGACGGAGCCGGGGCCTTGGGACGCTGAGGGCACATGGCCTTGAAGTGTCCAGGTAGGTTGCACTGGTGGCACCGTCTTGGTTCTGCCACGGGCCTGGAGAGGGGAGTTGAGGGGGACACCCCCTGCAGTCTAGGGGCAGGTGGGGCAGTCGCAGAGTTCATCTTACCCCCTCTCCAGGTGCTGCTGGTGGCTGCTCTCCTGGCCTCAGGAGCCCGATTGTTGGTGTAGTCATCGGCCAGGGCAGCTGTAGCCGTGGACCCCTTTGGCTTCTGGTCTCGGATGAACTGGCGGAGATCCTCAGGGCAGTTCCACAAGAGTTGCTCCGTGATGAACAAGTCCAGGATCTCCGGTCCAGTGGAAAGCTGCAGGCCTTGGGTCCAGTGGTCGGCAGCTCGGGCAAGTGCCCGCCGGTGGTCAGCCCAGGAGTCCTTTGGTCCCTTTTGCAGGGTCCGGAACTTCTTGCGGTAGGACTCCGGAGTGAGGTTGTACTGTTGGATCAGGGCCCGCTTGATGGTGTCGTAGCCCTGATCTGCCTCAGCAGGCAAGTCCCCAAGGATATCCAGGGCCTTACCCCTTAAACGGGGGGTCAGGTATTTGGCCCACTGGTCCTTGTCCAGATGGTGCTGCAGGCAAGTCCGTTCAAAAGCAGTCAAGAAAGAGTCCAAGTCTCCATCCTTCTCCAGCACTGGGAAGTCCTCAACACGGACCTTTGGAAGTTTGGTGTTTTGAAGGTCACATGTGGCTGATGAGGGCCGGAGCTGAGCTAGCTGCAGCTGGTAGTCACGCTCTGCCTGTTGCTGTCGCTCCGCAGCCTCACGCTCTGCCTGGCGCTCTCGCTCTTTACGCGCTGCCTGCCGCTCCGCAGCCTCAGCCTCACACGCTGCCTTGCGCTCCGCAGCTTCACGTTCTGCCCTGCGCTCTGCCATGAGTTCCTTGTAGCCCTCCCGGTCTCCAGCCTGGAGTAGGGCCATAGCCAGTTGAAGAAGGCTATCCGAGCCTGCCAGGCTCGGTGGAATGGCACGTGGTGATCTGCGGCCCGCTGCGGAGCCTGGTGATTCACTGTCCATTGCAGAGCGGAGGGCTGGCATCTGGCTCGTGGAGGACCCTTGGGTGAGCTGCTCCTCATCTTGTCCATAATTGCCAGGTTGTGCAATGTCCTCTGCAGAGCTGTTGTCTGGCGTCGGGCTCTTGGAGGGCTCGTGGACAACCTCCTCATCGTCTCTGGCCTGAGCATCGGCCATTCCTTTGGCTTTGCTCCTGGTGCCATCAGCCATTGTTGCAGACTTTGGTCACTGACACAGAACTGACACCTGATGCCTCCACACACCTTACAGTATCTGCACTCTGACACTCTAGTGTTGAGCTAGTCTGAAGACCCCAGCAGCCACAGCTGCTGCAGGCAGTCTTTAGTGTCTGGGAGTATGGGTCTCACACTCACACACACTATTATCTCGATCCCACCGCTGCCACCAATATGTCACGAACCACCGGGGGGGTCACTCAGAAATCCCCCGCGCTGGCTACCAGTACGTCACAATCGGGGGGTAACAAGTGGGGGTCACCCCTCCTTTATACCTCCCGACCGACAGACAGAGCACGTGACGCGCTCTCTAGCGCCCCTCTTATAGTCAGGCCAATTATGGAATTGCCCGACAATAAGCAAGGAGGCCGCTATACTACTTATGCCGATTATTGAAGGGTCCCCGGTGAGAGTAGGGTATATATTCCCCCGACCTCCGCGGGCGGAATATATAAAACCTCCCCGAATCTCACTGGC
The DNA here is from genome assembly GCF_048569485.1 of Anomaloglossus baeobatrachus. Taxonomy (NCBI): domain Eukaryota; kingdom Metazoa; phylum Chordata; class Amphibia; order Anura; family Aromobatidae; genus Anomaloglossus; species Anomaloglossus baeobatrachus. The sequence goes on along the minus strand of NC_134356.1, from coordinate 634,476,044 downwards.
CTCCCCACAATAATCCTTGGCACAACTCGCTGCCACCAACCGATTTACGGTAACTATTAGCCGAACACACAGACGTGGGATTCAAGATCGAGATAACAGAACAGCCCAAGATTAATTATATAATTTAATCAGCCTAAAGCACACTAGAAACTACAATATATACAATAGGGAATCTACAGAATATACATATGTCAGAGTACAGTTACAAGCAAAGCATGGGTTACAAACAGGCATACACAGTTCCAGCAGTTACCTTGTGCGTCTGGCCACAGGGGGGCGCTGTAGGCCAGGTTTCTAGGATCCTTCCCACAGATGTTTCCTACACGTGACCCCCAGCGAAAGAACACTGGAAAATGGCCGAAGTAGGGTTATCAACCTGGGCAAATCCAGGTCCCCTCCTACCTTAGTGACCTCAGAGGGAGCACTGCTCCACCCCTGGCTTGAGTTATGGACAATATCCCAACATGGAATATGGGCCATAACTTTGCCTGGGAGCGTCGTAGGCGGACGCCAACGCTCTCATTGTGACAGCTATGAATTTAGCTACAGAACGAGAGGACTCATGACTTGTCTACTAGTTCCCCATTGGCTGATATCACGCCTGGGGTATTTCCCCAGGTCCTGCTCCCATAAAAAGGGTGTGCCAGCATCGTCCGCATGCGGAGACACCATTTTTATGGTTGCCATATTTATCGGAAATATGGCTTGCGAGATATGAACCATTTTTTACTGGAGTCGTTCTGTCTGGATACTTCCATAGCCTTGCTAATTAGATAGCAGCCCCTACCACAGGGTCACGGCAGGGAGTCATCCTGTGTCCAGTGTTCCCCAATCATCCAATTTCCATATCACAGGAGATGGCCCTGGGATGTGTGGCTAGGAGGTGACGCCTTCACAGATGCTGGACATCTGAGAACAAGAAGGGAGGGGGCACGGCCATGGAGTGATGAGAGCGATTATGACTGGAAGTCACAATTCCTCTTCATATCCCAGGATTTGCCTCACACACACTATATACACACACACACTATATACACACACACACACACACACTATATATACACACACACACTATATACACACACACTATATACACACACACACTATATACACACACACACACACACTATATACACACACACACTATATATACACACACACACACTATATACACACACTATAGACACACACACTATATACACACACACTATATACACACACACACACACACTATATACACACACACACACACACTATATATACACACACACTATATATACACACACACACTATATATACACACTATACACACACTATATACACACACACACATACATTATACTGTGAGGTAGCACGGTCGGCTGCGCAGCAGAAGACACGGGATCCAGGCATTAAGTTTCACAGCACACGGTTTTAATGTCCAAACAAAAGTCCACACCAATATACATGTGCCTCTCCAGCAGAGAACTCAGGGAGTTGTGTTCACTCCCTCACACCCGGCACACCTGCCCTTGTTCCTGTTTGCATTTAACCCTTCCTTCAGCCTGTAAGGAAACAGCATTAACCCTAGAGTGGATGTACTTTCTATCATGGAGTGAGCACAACCGGGGCGAGACATACCGGCCGTCATAGACAACCCCGGTCACAGTCTCACATACCCCCCCCTCAGTTCAAGCGTGCGGGGTTGAACTCCCGCCATCAAACACGGGCCGCGGGACAAGGCATCGGCGTTGCCCTGCAACCTACCGGCCCTATGTTCAACCGTAAACCGGAAGTTCTGCAGAGAAAGGAACCACCGGGTAACCCGGGCATTCCGTTCCTTGGCGGACCTCATCCAGACCAGTGGAGAGTGATCCGTCACCAAGCGAAACTGCTGTCCCAGCAGGTAATAGCGTAGGGACTCCAAGGCCCACTTGATCGCCAGGCACTCCTTCTCCACTACGCTATAATTCCGCTCGGGAGGGGTGAGCTTCCTACTTAAGAAGGTGACGGGGTGTTCCTCCCCCTGAACCACCTGAGACAACACTGCCCCCAGGCCGACCTCTGAGGCGTCAGTCTGTACTATGAACTCCTTCCGGAAATCAGGGTGTACGAGAACGGGCTGTCCGCACAGGACCCCCTTCAGGGCCCGGAAGGAGTCCTCGGCCTGCGGAGTCCAGCGCACCATGACGGACTTCTTGCCTTTGAGAAGGTCCGTCAAGGGGGCTGATAGTCCCGCAAAATCCTTTACAAACCTCCTGTAGTACCCCACGATACCCAGGAAGGCCCTAACCTGCTTCGTGGTCAGGGGTCTAGGCCACTTCTGGATCGCCTCAACCTTGTTAATTTGGGGCTTAATCACTCCTTGGCCTATTACGTAGCCCAAGTAGCGTGCTTCCGTGAGTCCCAACACACATTTCTTGGGATTGGCTGTCAATCCGGCTGTTCGAAGCGCGTCCACCACCGCTTGTACCTGTTCCAAGTGGGTCTGCCAATCGGAGCTGTAAATAATGATGTCATCAAGGTACGCTGATGCATACGCCTGGTGGGGTTCCAGCACTAAGTCCATCAACCTCTGGAACGTGGCCGGAGTGCCATGTAACCCAAAAGGCAAGACAACATAGTGGAAGAGACCCTCCGGCGTAACAAAAGCGGTTTTCTCCTTGGCGGACTCCGTCAGTGGCACCTGCCAGTACCCCTTGGTCAGGTCGAGCGTGGTAAAATACCGCGCCTGTCCCAGCCTATCAATCAGCTCATCCACCCTGGGCATGGGGTAGAGATCAAACTTGGATATTTCGTTCAATCTCCTAAAGTCATTGCAGAACCTTAAGGAGCCATCGGGTTTTGGTATTAGGACAATCGGGCTAGCCCATTCACTCCGGGATTTTTCGATGACCCCCAGGCGTAACATTGTCTTTACTTCCTCCGATATGGCTTGTCGTCGAGCCTCCGGTACCCGGTATGACTTCAGGCGTACCTTCAGGTGGGGCTCGGTGACAATATCATGTCGTATCAGACTGGTCCTACCGGGCAGCTCGGAGAAGACATCGGGGTTCTGCTGAACCAACCGTCTGGCCTCTCGCCTCTGAGTCTTGGTGAGGGCTTCTCCAATCCTTACTTCCGGTTCGTCCTCTCCGGAGGTCGCTGGAGCCGGAGGTGAACGACCCGAAGAGGAGGGAGATGGGGAAAAAACAGCCATCAGGCTTTCCCGTTCCTGCCAAGGTTTTAATAGGTTGACATGGTATATTTGTTCAGGTTTCCGCCTACCGGGCTGCAATACTTTATAGTTAACCACCCCGACTCTTTCCTTTATCTCGTAGGGGCCTTGCCACTGAGCCAGGAATTTACTCTCCGCCGTGGGGATTAATACCAACACCCGATCCCCGGGTTTAAAGGTCCGCACGGTGGCTTGTCTATTGTAGCGGCCGCTTTGCGCGGCCTGAGCCTCCTGTAAATGCTCCTTCACAATTGGCATAACCGCGCTTATGCGGTTCTGCATACCCAAAATGTGTTCAATCACACTTTTATGGGGGGTGGGCTCTTGCTCCCATGTTTCCTTTGCCAGGTCCAACAATCCCCGGGGATGTCGCCCGTATAACAATTCAAAAGGCGAAAACCCCGTGGATGCCTGTGGCACCTCACGGATGGCAAACATCAAATAGGGAAGCATCATATCCCAGTCTTTCCCGTCTTTTGAAATTACCCTTTTGAGCATGGTTTTCAGGGTTTTATTGAAACGCTCGACTAAACCGTCCGTTTGAGGATGATACACAGACGTACGCAACTGCTTGATCTGGAGTAGCCGGCCTAGCTCTTTGGTCACTTTAGACATGAATGGGGTCCCCTGATCCGTAAGGATCTCCTTGGGCAACCCCACCCGGCAGAACACAGCAAACAACTCCCGAGCTATAAGCTTTGCTGCAGTATGTCTGAGAGGTATCGCCTCGGGATACCGGGTGGCATAGTCAACGATCACTAGGATGTGTTGGTGCCCTCGCGCGGACTTTACGAGGGGCCCCACCAGATCCATCCCTATCCGTTCAAAAGGGACTTCTATAATGGGTAACGGTACCAACGGACCGCGAAAATGGGTCAGGGGTGCGGTAAGCTGACACTCCGGGCAGGTTTCGCAGAACCGTTTTACCTCCCCAAAGACTCCGGGCCAATAGAACCTTTGCAATATTCGCTCCTGCGTTTTCTTGACCCCTAGGTGGCCACTCATCAGGTGTTTATGAGCCAAGTCGAGGACCCGCCGACGATGCGGCTGGGGCACCACCAACTGCTCTACCCCCACGCCCCGTATTTCATCTACCCGGTAGAGTAAATCCTGCTTAAGAGCGAAATGGGGGTACCTTACCTGGGCACCGGGCAGCTGTGCCACCCCGTCAATTACTGTCACCCGACTCCGGGCATGTATTAATGTAGGGTCCTGGAGTTGGGCAGTCCCAAACGTATCCGGGGACGCCTCCAACTCCGGGATGGGTTCGACCGTCTCAGCCTCTCCTGCCAATACCTCTAGGGGCGACCTATCAGGTTCACATTCTGTCCCTATCATGGGGACCCCTACGGCAGGTGTCCCGGATTCAGGATTGTAGGGCTCAGGTCCCGGACTGACCAATATCTGAGGAGACTTAGGGGGTCCCTTCCATAAAGTCCAAAAATAGGGTAGATCCCTTCCTAGGATCACGTCATAGGGAAGAGTGTTAAGAAGTCCCACCTCATGTTGCACCTGACCGCAAGGTGCTGTGATGGTGACAATCCCTGTGGGATAGGCTCGGCGGTCCCCATGTATGCAAACCACCCCCACGGTATGTCCTGTGGCCTTTACTTTAGCCCTCAAGGTGGATCGCACCAGGGCCACTAAGCTTCCGGAATCCAACAATCCTGTAACCAGACATCCATTCACCTGTATTTGGCACAAGTGGGGCTCCGTCTCTGGGGAGACCAGGTCAGCGGTACACACCACCTGAGCATACATTGAACCCCGCCGGGTAACCCCACAATCTATGGGCTCCATGGTGAGTGGACACTGGGCTTCCATATGTCCCACCCGCTGGCATCGCCAACATCTAATGGGGACGGAAACCCCCTTGACGGGTTGTCGTTTAGGGTACAGAACCTTCCGGACCTCAGGAATGGCGGCCGTGGCCTCAGGCGGGACTGTAGGGGACTCCTGCACCGGTGTCGGCGGTGGGTCCTTGGCCCTAGGCTTGGAGGGGCCGGACCGACGGGCGGTACGCAAAGTCTCAGTGTCCCGTATCAAGTCCTGCGTAGCCACATGCCGCTCTACCAGGGACACTAATTGGTCCAGGGTACTCGGGTCACCCTGTCCTACCCACCGTTGAACGGCGACGGGTAAAGTGCGCACAAAACGATCCACTACTACCCTTTCCACCATTTGCGCCGGGCTCAGAATGTCAGGCTGTAACCACTTTTTTACAAGATGCAACAAGTCATAGGCCTGGGAGCGTACGTGTTTGGCTTGCTCATAGAACCACTGATTTACCCGCTGAGCCCGTACATAGGTATTCACCCCCAACCGTGCCAGTATTTCAGCTTTTAGGGTCACATAGTCAATGGCGTCCTCGGTACAGAGGTCCAGGTACGCTTTTTGGGGTTCCCCCGTCAGATAGGGCGACAATACCTCAGCCCACTGGGGGGTCGGCAGCTTTTCCCGCTCGGCCACCCGCTCAAACACCGCCAGGAACGCTTCCACATCATCCCCCGGGGTCATCTTTTGCAACGCTTGTCTCACCGCTTTCCGAACGCTGCCGTCATCACCCAGTCCCGGTGTTGTTGCTGCCGGTCCAGCACGGATCGACTTGGCCAGGAGAACCATCTGTTCTTGATGTCTTTGTTCCTGCAATTGTAAGGCTTGCTGCTGACGTGCATTGGCCTGAACCAGCTGTTCTTGGTGTCTTTGGTCCTGCGATTTCAAGGATTGGAGCAGGTGTGCATTGATCTGTTGCTGCTGCTTTAGTATGTCCTCCATGGCGTCGCTGGGTTTGGGCTGTAGTATAGCCGCTTGAATCCAGGACATGTGCTACCGGGTCACCAGAAAAGGAAGCTACACCTCACCAGCTGGGATGCCCGCATTCTCCACCATATGTGAGGTAGCACGGTCGGCTGCGCAGCAGAAGACACGGGATCCAGGCATTAAGTTTCACAGCACACGGTTTTAATGTCCAAACAAAAGTCCACACCAATATACATGTGCCTCTCCAGCAGAGAACTCAGGGAGTTGTGTTCACTCCCTCACACCCGGCACACCTGCCCTTGTTCCTGTTTGCATTTAACCCTTCCTTCAGCCTGTAAGGAAACAGCATTAACCCTAGAGTGGATGTACTTTCTATCATGGAGTGAGCACAACCGGGGCGAGACATACCGGCCGTCATAGACAACCCCGGTCACAGTCTCACAATACGCACACACACACTATACATGCGCGCGTGCACACACACACACTATATACACACGCGCGCACACACACATTATACACACGCGCACACACATACACACGCGCGCACACACATTATACACACGCGCACACACACATTATACGCACGCACATTATGCACATACGCGCGCACACACACATACATACACACATTATACACACACACACACATACATACACACATTATACACACACACACACACACACACACACACATACATACACACATTATACACACACACACAGCTGTGAGTGCTTTCCTGCAGTGACCTGGAACTCAGAAGGTGAGCCCAGGTCAACGCAGGGGCGCACACACAGCAGTGTGTGTATAATGTGTGCGTGCCTGCTGGGACAATGACATCACAGGTGCTAGTAATTTCATTCACCTGACCCCGTGAAGACAGTGCCGCCCGATATCACTACCGTGACCGGGTCTCGCAGCACTGCCGTCACGGGGTCATGTGAGTCCATGGTGAACTTACCTCACCTGACCCCCGATGTCGCTGGCAGGCTGCTGTCCTGGCCCGGCGTCCTGAGGCGGCACGTCATCGTATCTAAAGCTGATCGCGTCCTCCGATCAGCTGTTCTGCAGTCCTGTTGTGATCGCGCGCGCTCCCGCGGTCACAACGGGATCTGAAGGAGCGAGGGCGCATGCGCCGCCCTCTCAGACACCAAGCTGTATAATGTGGGCTTCAGAAACATGGCGCCGGAGATAAGCGCTATACGCAGAGGCCCACTCCGGCGCCATGTTTCTGAAGATTAAAAATTTACATACAGCCAGAGGGAGGGAGGGAGGAACAGGCGGCGTGGGGGGGCGGGGAACATGTGCATAACCTGCCCGGACATCAGGAGAGAGGAAGGAACAGGCTGGTGGGGGGGCGGGGAACACGTGCATAACACGCCCGGACATTAACAGAGAGGTGCACACGTCAATCAAAAAGTGCACGAAATTTCAAACTTTATAAAGTTGGATTTCACTGACTAAACACCCGAGCTGCACCCTAATGGTATGTACACACTGTGCCTGATAGTGCCAGTACTGCACTGGCTGCAGCTTATACACGAAAATCCTGATGTTTGGTTCCCTTTAAGATCATCCAGAGCCTCCTGGGGCAATTTTGGAAGGTGACAGTCAGTCAAATAGTCATTCAACATTTTAGTTCTATCCGGGTGGGACATTGACAATGCCGGAGGAATAGATTACAAGGATGTATAGTATGTGTGGAAAAGTTGTGCGATTTTTGTGGGGTCGTAATGAGGGGTGCCTGAAGTATTCTTTATGGCAGTAGGGGCGGAAGTTATCGTTTGGTCCCTAAGCCTTCTGGCCAGCATCGTATGTGATTTATTGCCATACTCATAATATTTCTGGCGAGAGTAGCGTAAAAGCTTCTCTATTTTCCCGTGTGAAATCTCTTTTAGTTTAGTTCTTAGGTCTATCAACGCTTTTAGGCGAGTCTTAGAGGGGCGAGCGCGAAGGTGTTCCTCCGCCGATCGGAGGTCTATTTCACATTGCCGATAGAGTTGCTGTGAATCCTTTTTAAGCTTAGAAGAAATGGCTATACACTCCCCTCTGATAACCGCCTCATGGGCTTTCCATATCATCGGGAAAGATGGGGGAGACTGAGAATTCTCCCCAAAGTAATTCTGTATAGCCTCAGGCTAAGAACACACATCCGGCTTTTCTGCCGTTTGTTGGATCCGGCGCGCTCCCGTACAGTCTATACAGTACAGTTGCTGTGCTGCAACTTCCTGGTCACATGCTCCGGTCACATGACAGCACGTGACCAGAGCTTGTCGCGCAGCCACTTTACTGTACACAGTGTACGGGAGTGCGCCGGATCCGACAAACGGCAGAAAAGCCGTATGTGTGTTCTTAGCCTCACGGAGAGATTCTCGGGAGGAAATATTAGTGAGTAAGGATTCATTTAGTCTCCAGTGGGTTCTTTTTGAGGGGACATTTGTTAAATTAAGGTTTATTAATAGAGGAGCATGGTATGACCATGTGATACTGCCTATTTGTGCTTGTTGGAGTGTTCTAAGCGTGAGAACATTACCAAAAAAATAATCAATCCGGTTGTGGGAACTATGGGGGTGTGAGAAAAAGGTGTATTGTCTTGCCGTCGGGTTATCAATTCTCCACAGGTCAAACAGTTGGTATTTATGAATCAATTTGCGGAATCCCGTAGAGAGATGGGAAGGTTTATGTGGGATTGTAGAGTGTGAGGGTGCAAGCATTCTATCAGCCCAATCTGACAACACCATATTAAAATCCCCCCCTATAATGTGCATGTGTCGCGGGCGGGGAGGAGGGTGTCAGCACACTACGCTCGCCCCCTTCTGCTCGGGTCCGGCGGCCGCTGCTCAGTGGTGGCTCGAGCCGTAGGCCGGATCCCGGGGGTTTCTTGAGCGGCACTCCTCGCCCGTGAGTGAAAGGGGTTTGTTGGATGCGGGGATTGTTATAGTTCGTGACGCCACCCACGGTTGTGGTGATTTCACCACCGCTGCTCAATGCGGGGATCCCGGGGATGGTGATGCGGAGCAGCCAGGTGTTGTGTTGCCCCTCCGTGGGCAGGGGTTGGTGATCCCGGGGCCCGGTGATGGTTTGTGAGGTGCGGGGCCTGGTGGGCGCAGGGACGCGGGGGCAGCGCTGTGCCTTGCGGCACTGTGGTACTCACTCAGCCTGAGACACGGACACAGTTTGTACGGTAAACTAAACGGCTGGTAGGACGGTCCCTCAGACGGCTGCACCTGCACTCCCGGTAGGTGACGGTGATGTCCCTCTTCCTTGCACCTATGGTTGACTTGTGGTAGCGGTGGATTCCCTCCGGTTACCCGCTCCCCGACTACAATCTGGGCCGGAGGAGCTCTACACTTTGCCCGCAGGCGCTGGCCCTGAGAAACTGGTGCCTTGGCGGTGGCGGTGTCTCTCCACTTCAGGTTGGGCTGTTGCCTTCAATCGGGACTTGGTTGCTGGGGGATCTACGTCCCCTTCACTGACGGATTCGGCAAATTTGGCGACTCCTAGCCTTGCCGGGGTCCGAGAGGCCCCTGCCCTGGTGCTGACTGTCCTTCGGAACACTGCTCCAGACCACCGGGCACACAGCCAACGGGGTCCTTCCAGGAACTTCCAAACGGTCCCCCTCCAGACAGTCACCGCCGTTGCTGACCTTGCTGATCTGGCCCTACACAAAGCTGGACCCTTCAGGCTTTCCTTCCTTCTTGTCACCTCACTTGCTTTCCTCCTTTACCACTCTTCTACTTTCACTTCTTGTTTTCTCCTTCACTTAGCTCCTCACTCAAGCTCCCCCTGAGCTAATCTGCCTGGTTTCTCCCGCCTCCAGAACTGTGACCTCCTCGGTGGGCGGAGCCAACCGCCTGGCCCACCCCCTGGTGTGGATCATCAGCCTCTGGAGGAAGGCAACAAGGATTTGTAGTTTAGCTGTGATGTGCCTACCTGGAGTGTGGGGTGTGGTGGTGTTGTGACCTGTGACCCCTGGCTTGCCCAGGGCGTACACATGGCCCCACGATCTGACGGGAGGCGTGAGAGGACCGAGGAGACAAATCTGTTCTGATTAGAGTTTGGAGCATAGAGCTTACACAGGATTAGTTTTATCCCATTCAGAGTGCCATGGATGATCAGGTAGCAACCTGAGGGATCAGCCTCCCACTTGCTCACTTGAAGTGGACAAGTGCAAGAGATCAATATAGCCACCCCAGCTTTCTTTTTTGTGTTTGTAGCTGAAAAGGATTGGGGAAACCAGTGGCGGGCAAATTTAAAAGAACTTTTTTCTGTGAAGTGTGTCTCTTGCAGAAACACCACTTCCGCCAGTGATTTTCGCATTTCCTGGAAAACCAGCCTCCTTTTAACATCGGAATTCAGCCCCTTCACGTTAAGGCTCATCAAGTTAGCCATCTCGATACCTTAATATATGCTAGTGTGGGGACTAGTGCCTGAGACTGCTGCTTGTTGTGTATGGTAAGTATACTCCCTGGACCTGGATTCTGAAACTGAGCATGTCTACTATAGTGATTTGCATACCTGTGGATACAACCAGGACAAATCAAAAATAAACCAAAACATAACTATGTTATACTGCAAAATAAAAACTCTTCAATTATACGGCAAGGGTATGATAGTCAGCCCCAGCCGTCCACTACCCCAGCAACAGAGCCAACTAACATTTACACAAAGTTGAGAGTGTCACACTAAATATAACCTGCACTGTAAACCAAAGTGCGAGTAAATTGGTACGGCTCTGCGGGAGGGTGAGTGGCAAAACTCCACAAACCGGACTTGTGGGATTGAACCCCCCCCCCCCCCCCGGGATTCATTAAGGAGGAGAAAGTCCCAGAGGAAGAGAAAGAAAAAACATATAAGTAGACCAGTTAACCCTATGTGAGGTCAAGAGCTATCCAGGGGTTGACTGGAAAAATACGATCAGGTGGGTCCTTCAGCTCTCGGGCCCCTGGGTCGCCGTTTACGCGATGTGGCGGCCGGTTGCCAGGCCTGAGGAAGTTGTGGTATCTGCTGTGGCGAAGTCCAGTCTGGTAGGTCTGGAACGGGAAGGTCAAATGTCTGACAGAAAGGCTCCAGATCTGCAGGGGTCCGAAGGCTGGCCGACGCCTCCCCCCGCCGTGTGGAGAGTCTGAACGGGAACCCCCATCTATAGAAGATATTATTGGCTCTTAGGGATGATAGTAGTGGGCGGAGGGCCCTCCGCTGCTGTAGCGTCAGCCATGAGAGATCTTGGAAAAGCTGGATCTTAGTATCTCAATACATCGCTTGTTTTGGCGGCCGTGCTTTGAACATTATTTCCTCCTTAAGTTGGAAATCAACGATGTGGCAGATAATGTCTCGTGGATTCCCTGTCAAATTTTTGGGGCGCAGGGCCCTGTGCGCTCTGTCCATAGGAATTGGGCTATCAGGAGGGCGCTGAAGAAGTGAATTGAATATAGTCTGCAGAATTCTCGTAATATCCTCCTTTGATTGGGCCTCGGGTACACCTCTGACCCGTATATTGTGGCGTCTGCCTCTGTTATCTAGGTCTTCAATATGACGTTGTAACTCTCTTATGGTGTCGGCTTGGGAGGAGGTATGAGATTGGAGATGGCGAATTGTTGTTCTAGCTTCATTATGGTCTAGCTGGTTTATTCTTTTAGAGATAGAAACAACATCCTGCCGGACCGCCGCTATTTCAGACCTGCAGGTGTCCTTTACTTTAGATATGAGTGCCTGAAAATCCTTCTTGGTAGGGAGCTGACGGACGAATTCCCACCATTCTGTTGGAGGGCATGCAGGGTATGGGGGTGGGGGTCCAGCAGTCGGATTATCCGGGGGCCCCCTCCTGACAGCTTCTCTGTCAGCTGAGCTCAATGGAGTCTTGGGGGTCCCTTTCTGCCGAACTACAGGAACAGGGCTCCTTGGCCCAGCATCCCCAGGTGGTTTATGGGCTCTTTGGGGCCTGGGAGTGAGGGTCTCGTCTTGTAACATTGGTGGTCCCAGTGGGGAGGGCAGGGGAGCACCATCATAAACCCCTGGGTCATCCCACATGGGCTGGGGGATTACAGCTGGCTGCAGGGCCTCATTTCTGGCCTCCTGAGCCTCATCCATTGCCTCTCTTCTGCCCCCCTCCCGGCCGTCCAGTCTCTCAGGGCCACAGCTCCCCCACTCCTCGCCTCCCTCACACCATGCCATGTCACCGGACTCCCCCTGTGTGTTTACTGCATGAGCCGACGGGCTCCAGCCGCCGCCGCGCTCCAAGATCTCTAAGGGGGGGAGGGGCGGCATCACCACCATCTCCGTCTGACTGCCGGGACCTACATCCAGGGAGCAAGTGTACCTTCTGTTTGATCCCGCAGTCCATGTGCGCTCACTCCCGGCTGGCTCGCTGCAGTCCAGCTCCCGCCCGCGATCAGGTGAGTCACCGTGCGTCTCCTCTGCTACCGCCACCATCTTGCCCACGTGGATGGTTCCCCTCCTGCCGACAACCACGGGGTCTTCTCCTCTCCCTCCATCTGGGCCGCCGACCTCTTCAGGCTCCTCACCTCTCCCTCCTTCTGCGATGTGGACCGGCTCTTCCCGCTCGCTCTCTCCCATACCTCCTGGTGCTGCAGCTGCCTGTGGAAGCGGGTGACGCGGTGCTCCAGCCGTCTAGGTCTCCTCCTGATCCTCTGGCAGCTCCTTCAGTAGATAGGAGTCCAGGGTAAGCGGTGCTGGGGCTCCCGGGTCTTTAACAGTTTTAGGGGGCTTTCTCTTCCCCATCCTGGGCACCTCAAGCTATTTTAAAGGGCTTATTTTAATCCCGGGTGGAGGAGCTCAACCCTCAGACGTCCTGCTCCATGAAGCTCCGGCCACGCCCCCCAGTCATTCTTTTTTTTTTTTTCTTTCTCTACTTTGTTAGTTTTTTTTTTCCTCTTTACAACTTGTGATAAGTACACTCTCACAAACATCCCTGCGGGCTTAGGTCCCCCACTTGTCCTTCAGGGTGCGCGATGTTAGAATGGCTGGTGGGAAAAACAGATAAAGAAAAATCATAGGCAGAACTTTCATTACAGAAATATATAAAATATATTTTTGTACCCTGTCAGCCAGCAGAGACAAAACTACTACAGAAACATATATTACAGAAGCCTTAAGATTGATGGAGTGGAATGGAGAGCATCATTAAAACGGGTGGCTTGGGACTGGAAATCACTGTAAAAAAAAACAAGCAGTCCGGGGCTCCCCTCTGTATCATTAGGGAAGGTTGGGGCAGATTTGTGGGTGCAGCCCGCACTGTGGGCAGTATCTTGGAAAATCTCCTGGGACTGACTTAAAGGGATACTGTGATGCTCTGGGAAAAGGCACACCTGGCTTCAGGTAGATCATTACTGAATCTACAAGGAACACCTTTATTGTGAATTTGTGTGCTGCAAGTTTTGGTTACGGTTTCGAGGGTACCTGGCCAAACACTGAGATTTGGGGGTGTGACACTTTCTTTGATAGTGACCGGACTGACCACAACGCCAACAATTCTGTTGCTGGCTCTGCTGTTTTTGTTGATTGGGAGCTACGTATACGGGGTTTGGACCCAGTTGGGGCATGGGCTGTGGCGGGGGCTGCACCGGCGCATTTGTATACACCAATTGATCTTGAGCCCATCTTTTTAAAGCGGCACAATACTGTTGTCCACTTTGGAAAGTGGTGTCATCAGTGCCTGGGGGCATTGTGAGATGGGGCTCCATTAAGGGCGATTGGGCTCCTGCTTTTATCTTGGTGAGATTAACCAGGTCCTTCTGAACAGCTGAATATGACTGGTGGACCTGTAGCATCTTCCTATAAAATCGCATAGGGTTAATTTCGGGATCTGACAGGCAGGGGATTAATGCCACTAACTGGATGGGGTTGATAGGGACTGTGAGGCAAATCCCGGGATATGAAGATGAATTATGACTCCAGTCATAATCCCTCATCACTCCCTGGCAGTGCCCCCTCCCTTCTTGTTCTCAGTGTTCCACTTACACCTCCATGGCCATGTCCTGTGATATGGAGATGAGGTGGTGTGGGAACAATGGACACAGGATGACTCCCTGCCGTCACCCTGTAGTAGGAGCTGCTATCTAATTAGCAAGGCTCTGGAAGTAGCCAGACAGAACGACTCCAGTAAAAAATGGTTCATATCTCGCAAGCCATATTTCCGATAAATATGGCAACCATAAAAATGGTGTCTCCGCATGTGGACGATGCCGGCACCCCCTTTTTATGGGAGCAGGACATTGGGAAATGCCCCAGGCGTGATATCAGCCAATGGGGAACTGGCAGACAGGTCATGAGTCCCCTCGTTCTGTAGCTAAATTCATAACTGTCACAATGAGAGCATTGGCGTCCGCCTACGACGCTCCCAGGCCAAGTTATGGCCATATTCCATGTTGTGGATTTTGTCCATAACTCCAGCCAGGGGTGGAGCAGTGCTTCCCTGTGAGGTCACTAAGGTAGGAGGGGACCTGGATTGCCCAGGTTGATAACCCTACTTCGGCCATTTTCCAGTGTTCTTCTGCTCGGGGGCCTGGTTGGGAAAGACCTGTGAGGGAGTTCCTGGAAACCTGGTCTACAGCGCCCCCCTGTGGCCAGACGCAACAAGGTAACTGCTGGAACTGTGTATGCCTGTTTGTAACCCATGCTTTGATTGTAACTGTACTCTGACATATGTATATTCTGTAGATTCCCTATTGTATATATTGTAGTTTCTAGTGTGCTTTAGGCTGATTAAATTATATAATTAATCTTGGGCTGTTCTGTTATCTCGATCTTGAATCCCACGTCTGTGTGTTCGGCTAATAGTTACCGTGAAGCGGTTGGTGGCAGCGAGTTGTGCCAAGGATTATTGTGGGGAGGCCAGTGAGATTCGGGGAGATTTTATATATTCCGCCCGCGGAGGTCGGGGGAATATATACCCTACTCTCACCGGGGACCCTTCAATAATCGGCATAAGTAGTATAGCGGCCTCCTGGCTTATGGTCGGGCAATTCCATAATTGGCCTGACTATAAGAGGGGCGCTAGAGAGCGCGTCACGTGCTCTGTCTGTCGGTCGGGAGGTATAAAAGGAGGGGTGACCCCCACTTGTTACCCCCCGATTGTGACGTACTGGTAGCCAGCGCGGGGGATTTCTGAGTGATCCCCCCGGTGGTTTGTGACATATTGGTGGCATAGCGGTGGGATCGAGATAATAGTGTGTGTGAGTGTGAGACCCATACTCCCAGACACTAAAGACTGCCTGCAGCAGCTGTGGCTGCTGGGGTCTTCAGACTAGCTCAACACTAGAGTGTCAGAGTGCAGATACTGTAAGGTGTGTGGAGGCATCAGGTGTCAGTTCTGTGTCAGTGACCAAAAGTCTGCAAGAATGGCTGATGGCACCAGGAGCAGAGCTATGCAACTGGCCAATGCTAAGGCAGGAGCCGAAGAGAGGGAGGACGGTGCTGTGGACAGCAATGAGGAGGTTGCCCACGAGTCCTCCAGGAGCTCGACGCCAGAAAACCGTTCTGCCGAGGACATTGCGCAACCTGGCACTGCTGGACAAGATGAGGAGGAGCTCACCCAAGGTTCCTCAACGAGCCAGATGCCAGCCCTCCGCTCTGAAAGGGACAGTGAATCGCCTAGCTCTGCAGCGTGCCGCAGATCACCACGTGCCATTCCACCGAGCCTGGGAGGCTCGGATAGCCTTCTTCAAATGGCTATGGCCCTTCTCCAGGCTGGAGACCAGAAGGGCTACAAGGAACTCCTGGCAGAGCGCAGGGCAGAGCGGCAGGCAGCGCGTGACGCTGAGGCTGCGGAGCGGCACGCAGAGCGTGAGGCTGCGGAGCGAGAGCGGCAGGCAGCGCGTGAAGAGCGAGAGCGACAGGCAGACCGTGACTACCAGCTGCAGCTAGCTCAGCTCCGGCCCTCATCAGCCACATGTGACCTTCGAGACACCAAACTTCCAAAGGTCCGTGTTGAGGACTTCCCAGTGCTGGAGAAGGATGGAGACTTGGACTCTTTCTTGACTGCTTTTGAACGGACTTGCTTGCAGCACCATCTGGACAAGGACCAGTGGGCCAAATACCTGACCCCCCGTTTAAGGGGTAAGGCCCTGGATATCCTTGGGGACTTGCCTGCTGAGGCAGATCAGGGCTACGACACCATCAAGCGGGCCCTGATCCAACAGTACAACCTCACTCCAGAGCCCTACCGCAAGAAGTTCCGGAGCCTACAGAAGGGACCAAAGGACTCCTGGGCTGACCACCGGCGGGCACTTGCCCGAGCTGCCGACCACTGGACCCAAGGCCTGCAGCTTTCCACCGGACCGGAGATCCTGGACTTGTTCATCACGGAGCAACTCTTGTGGAACTGCCCTGAGGATCTCCGCCAGTTCATCCGAGACCAGAAGCCAAAGGGGTCCACGGCTACAGCTGCCCTTGCCGATGACTACACCAACAACCGGGCCCCTGAGGCCAGGAGAGCGGCCACCAGCAGCACCTGGAGAGGGGGTAAGATGAATTCTGCGACTGCCCCACCTGCCCCTAGACTGCAGGGGGTGTCCCCCTCAACTCCCCTCTCCAGGCCCGTGGCAGAGCCAAGACGGTGCCACCAGTGCAACCTACCTGGACACTTCAAGGCCATGTGCCCTCAGCGTCCCAAGGCCCCGGCTCCGTCCCCGTCCCTAGGGCCGCCCAAGGTGTATTGTGTGGGTGGGGGTGGTGGTAGGTCCCTGGACAGCTTCCAACCTGTCACCGTCGGCCGGTCTGTGACCATAGGACTGCGAGACAGCGCCTCGGAGGTGACTCTGGTGCGGCCTGAGATGGTGTCCCCCCAAGACTTGATCCCTGGAAAAACCCTCGCTGTCTCCGGGATTGGAGGCACTGACCCGGCGCTGCCTGTTGCTGACATTTATGTGGACTGGGGCGCAGGGCGAGGGGTGAGGGAGGTGGGGGTAACTGATCGGATCCCTGCAAACGTGCTACTTGGGACAGATTTGGGGCAGATAACCTCCCAGTTTGGGCCCCAACCAAGGGCTGAACCTTCAGCCAGTACTGACATGCCTCCGGACAATGTTAATGTGTTATCTATGAATGATGTAAGGGAGGAGGGAGTGAACTCTGATATTTCTGCTTGCATAGACACCATAGACACACACTCAGCTGCAGCTGTGACAGGGGAGGGGGTCAGAGAAAGGTGTGACAATGCCTCTACAAGTAATCAGCCTGTGAGCTGGGATCTGTTGCCCTCTGCAGGGATAAGCAGAGAGCAGGGTGCTGCAGGGGGAGGACCAGTGTGTGGGGTGGGGGCTACCACAGCAAATGTGGGGTCCCCAGAGATTTCACAGCGGGGTTCTGTTGCTGCAGGAGGGGAACAGGCAGGTGAGATTGGGGCCGGTCCAGGAGCGGAAGTGCTCCCAGGTAAGATCTCGGTGCATGGTTCCCCCACAACCGGGGTGTCAGGAAGCCAGGTAGGTCTGCCTGAACCGGCGACTTGGTCAGGAACGGGGGAGGAGCAGGCACGACCCACGGTCGCAGCGGCTGTGGCCGCTGTCACCCGCAGTGGGAGTGCTGGAGGCCAAGGGGCCTCCCGGAGGTCCGATAGCTCTTCCCCTTCTGACCCAGTGGCAGCCGAGTCAGGTGGAGGCCAGGACACAGGTCCCGGGGTACTGACCGAAGATGTGACAGTCTCGTCGATTCTGGCCACATCTAGTCAGGGGTTTCAGGCAGCGTTAGAAGCTGACGACAGCCTGAAAGCTCTTAAGGAGCAGGCGGCCCAGCCTCCCTCGGACTCGGACCCGGAGCGAGTGGTCTGGGACCAAGGACGGCTGTACCGGGCCACGGTCCAGCAGGGTTCACCGGAGGCGTGGCCCAGGGACCGACAGTTGGTGGTACCCTATCCGTTCCGGACGGAGTTGTTGCGGATCGCACATGAGATTCCGATGGCCGGACACCTAGGGATCGCTAAGACCAAGGCCAGGTTAAACCAGCATTTCTACTGGCCAAAAATGGGGGCCGATGTGGCTGCCTACTGCCGTTCGTGTGAAACCTGTCAGAGAGTGGGGAAGGCGGGGCCACACCCCAAAGCCCCACTAGTATCTCTGCCAATCATCGATGAGCCTTTCAGGAGGGTGGCTGTGGATCTGGTCGGCCCGCTGGCCATCCCCAGCAGCTCCGGGAAACGCTTCATACTGACGGTAGTGGACTATGCCACCCGGTACCCAGAAGCAGTGGCCTTGTCGTCCATTCGGGCTGACAAGGTGGCCACCGCATTGCTGGAGATTTTCTCCCGAGTGGGTTTTCCCCAGGAAATGCTCACTGACCGGGGGACCCAATTCATGTCCCAGCTGATGGAGGCCCTCTGTAAGCAGGTCCAGGTGCGACATCTGGTGGCCAGCCCGTACCATCCACAGACTAATGGCCTGTGCGAGCGGTTCAATGGCACCTTAAAGCAGATGCTTAAGATGTTGGTCGACTCCCATGGGCGTGACTGGGAGCGGTATCTCCCACACCTGTTATTTGCTTACCGGGAGGTTCCACAGGCCTCAACAGGATTCTCACCGTTTGAGCTCCTGTACGGGCGACGTGTGCGGGGCCCCCTGGCTCTGGTGAAAGAGGCTTGGGAAGGGGATTTGGCCACCCCTGGAGTGTCGGTTATCGAGTATGTCATGCGCTTCCGGGACAAAATGCAGGCCTTGACGCAACTGGTACACGACAATATGGCTCAAGCCCAGGCCGATCAGAAGCGTTGGTACGACCAGAACGCTTGTGAGAGGACCTACCAAGTGGGTCAAAAGGTGTGGGTACTGGTCCCCGTACCACAGGACAAGCTTCAGGCAGCCTGGGAAGGCCCATACCTCGTGTACCAGCAGCTCAACCCTGTGACGTACCTGGTCACCCTGGACCCTGCCCGTGGAAGGCGGAAGCCCTTCCATGTGAACATGATGAAGGCACATCATGAGCGGGAGGCATGTGCGCTCCCCGTGTGCAACCTGCCCGAGGAGGGAGAAGCGGAAACCCTCTTGGATATGCTAGCCCAGGTTAGGGCAGGCGGATCCATTGAGGATGTGGAGGTTGGCCACCAGCTCTTGGAGGACCAACGGTCCCAGCTGTGGGCCACCCTACACCCCTTCCGGGGGTTGTTTACCAACCAGCCCGGAAGGACTGACTTGGCTGTCCATCACGTGGACACTGGGGATCATCCCCCGATCCGGCGTTCAGCATATCGGGTCTCCCTGGAGGTGCAGCAACACATGCGCCAGGAGATTGACGAGATGCTGAAGCTGGGGGTGATCCAGCCATCCAACAGCGCTTGGGCCTCGCCTGTAGTCCTCGTCCCTAAGAAGGACCGAACCACTCGGTTCTGCGTGGACTACAGGGGGCTCAATGCTGTCACGGTCGCCGATGCGTACCCAATGCCACGCATCGATGACCTGCTCGATCAGTTGGCCGGGGCTCAGTACCTGACCATCATGGATCTGAGCCGGGGATATTGGCAGATCCCCCTGACTCGCAAGGCCAGGGAACGCTCTGCCTTTATTACCCCATTTGGACTGTACGAGTCCACGGTGATGCCATTCGGGATGAGGAATGCCCCTGCCACTTTCCAGCGGATGGTCAACACCCTGCTCAAGGGACTTGAAGGGTACGCGGCCGCGTACCTGGATGACATTGCCGTCTTCAGTCCCACCTGGGAGGACCACCTAGAGCATCTAGCACAGGTGCTCAGGCGGATCCACCGGGCAGGTTTGACCATCAAGCCGGGAAAGTGTCAGCTGGCCATGAGCGAGGTCCAGTACCTCGGTCACCGGGTAGGTGGGAGAACACTGAAGCCCGAGCCTGAGAAAGTGGAAGCCATCG
This sequence comes from Anomaloglossus baeobatrachus, assembly GCF_048569485.1. Taxonomy (NCBI): domain Eukaryota; kingdom Metazoa; phylum Chordata; class Amphibia; order Anura; family Aromobatidae; genus Anomaloglossus; species Anomaloglossus baeobatrachus. Next base: position 634,456,257 of record NC_134356.1, on the reverse strand, counting down.
CATCCTGGCCCACCCCCAGGACCAAGAAGCAGGTGATGTCCTTCTTGGGGACCGCCGGGTACTATAGGAGGTTTGTTCCACGCTATAGTAGCCTGGCAAAGCCCTTGACGGACCTCACCAAGAAGAAGCTGCCCTCTGCAGTCGATTGGACAATGGACTGCGAGACAGCCTTCCAGGCCCTAAAGGACGCCCTGTCCAGCCCGCCCGTGCTACAGGCAGCCGACTTCACGCGGCCGTTTGTAGTACAGACCGACGCCAGTGACTTCGGCCTCGGTGCGGTGCTCAGCCAGGTGGACTCTGCGAGCCAAGAGCACCCAGTCTTGTACCTGAGCAGGAAGCTGTTACCAAGGGAAGTTGCCTATTCCACGATGGAGAAGGAGTGCCTGGCCATAGTGTGGGCCCTGCAGCGTCTGCAACCCTATCTATACGGGCGCCACTTCATCGTGGAGACGGACCACAATCCCCTCAGCTGGTTGCACACCGTCTCTGGGACGAATGGGCGATTGTTGCGATGGAGCCTTGCGCTCCAGCAATACAACTTCACCATTCGCCACAAAAGGGGCCGTGACCACGGTAACGCAGACGGGCTGTCCCGACAAGGAGAGGTCGCGGACGGGCGCACGGGGGAACACCGGAGTGTGCTGCCTCCTAGCGCCCTCAAAAGGGGGGAGGTGTGAGGCAAATCCCGGGATATGAAGATGAATTATGACTCCAGTCATAATCCCTCATCACTCCCTGGCAGTGCCCCCTCCCTTCTTGTTCTCAGTGTTCCACTTACACCTCCATGGCCATGTCCTGTGATATGGAGATGAGGTGGTGTGGGAACAATGGACACAGGATGACTCCCTGCCGTCACCCTGTAGTAGGAGCTGCTATCTAATTAGCAAGGCTCTGGAAGTAGCCAGACAGAACGACTCCAGTAAAAAATGGTTCATATCTCGCAAGCCATATTTCCGATAAATATGGCAACCATAAAAATGGTGTCTCCGCATGTGGACGATGCCGGCACCCCCTTTTTATGGGAGCAGGACATTGGGAAATGCCCCAGGCGTGATATCAGCCAATGGGGAACTGGCAGACAGGTCATGAGTCCCCTCGTTCTGTAGCTAAATTCATAACTGTCACAATGAGAGCATTGGCGTCCGCCTACGACGCTCCCAGGCCAAGTTATGGCCATATTCCATGTTGTGGATTTTGTCCATAACTCCAGCCAGGGGTGGAGCAGTGCTTCCCTGTGAGGTCACTAAGGTAGGAGGGGACCTGGATTGCCCAGGTTGATAACCCTACTTCGGCCATTTTCCAGTGTTCTTCTGCTCGGGGGCCTGGTTGGGAAAGACCTGTGAGGGAGTTCCTGGAAACCTGGTCTACAGCGCCCCCCTGTGGCCAGACGCAACAAGGTAACTGCTGGAACTGTGTATGCCTGTTTGTAACCCATGCTTTGATTGTAACTGTACTCTGACATATGTATATTCTGTAGATTCCCTATTGTATATATTGTAGTTTCTAGTGTGCTTTAGGCTGATTAAATTATATAATTAATCTTGGGCTGTTCTGTTATCTCGATCTTGAATCCCACGTCTGTGTGTTCGGCTAATAGTTACCGTGAAGCGGTTGGTGGCAGCGAGTTGTGCCAAGGATTATTGTGGGGAGGCCAGTGAGATTCGGGGAGATTTTATATATTCCGCCCGCGGAGGTCGGGGGAATATATACCCTACTCTCACCGGGGACCCTTCAATAATCGGCATAAGTAGTATAGCGGCCTCCTGGCTTATGGTCGGGCAATTCCATAATTGGCCTGACTATAAGAGGGGCGCTAGAGAGCGCGTCACGTGCTCTGTCTGTCGGTCGGGAGGTATAAAGGAGGGGTGACCCCCACTTGTTACCCCCCGATTGTGACGTACTGGTAGCCAGCGCGGGGGATTTCTGAGTGATCCCCCCGGTGGTTTGTGACAGGGACATATTTAAATGAGGGCTGTTTCTCGTCAGGTTCGGGGTAAGGCTCACTATGTGTCCTAGGGGAAAAAGGGGGATCCAAGGGGGGGGATTGGTAACTGGGGAGCGTGACGCCAGACTGGCCGGTGAGGGGAGAGACGGTATTGCAGGTATGGGAGGGACCAGGGGTATGGGTGTGGAAAGGGTTAAGGGATGTTGTCTAGTGACTGCAGCATCTGTGAATAACTCCGGAGCTTGTCCAGAATTAGGCTGCGAAGTAGCAGCAAAACAACCTTCCTGAGTGCCCCTAAAATCTTGCTCAGACTTTGGTGACCTATAGGAAAACACATCTCCTCGCTCATCCTCTTCTTTGACCTCAATATATCCGTCTGATAGCAATATCTGCGTTATTCTGTTAAACAATTCAGCATCAATTAACAAGTAATACTCTGAAAATCTCCGGTGCATGTCACACAGCTGAACTGTCTCCAGCACGTCCCCCTCCCTAAGGAATGTTTACTAAATCCATTCTGTGAATCCTCAGGTTTCTTAACCTTGTCTTCTCCGTTCTAAACATTTTTTCTATCTTGGTGGTGTCTGGATTACACTAATTTATGACTATGCGGCATGCGTTAGTCTATGTGCGCACGTTGCGTTCTATTACGCAGCGTAAAATAGTCACTGCATGTGCGTCTCAGAACGCAGCTAAAAAGCTGCGTTCTGAGACGCATTCGTCAGAACGCAACGTGCGCACATTCCTGCAGAATTCATGCGTTCTGGATGCTTGCTCTGCCATGGGAAAAGCATCCAGAGCGCACATTTTTGACAGTGCAGTCCTACTCGGCTCTGCTGCATCCCCATAGACTTGCAGCAGAGCCGACTGGGACCGGAATGTCAAAAAGAGCACATGGCTGGCTATGGGAGACAGCCGTGTGATCAGAATGAACTCGGGTGAACTTCACCCGACTTCATTGTGATCGCGCGGCTCTGTCCGTGTGCCGCGGCTTGATTTGCGGTCACAGGTGAAGGACTCACCTGTGACCGCAAATCTGAGTGACTGCAGTGAGCCACGCGATCACCGGTGCTGTCACTCAGGTTACCCGCGGCCAGCTCGAGTCCTCCACCTGAGACCTGTGGCTGCAGGTAACCTGAGAGACGTCCCCGCACATATCCCGACATTACCACCAATGTCCCCGCACACATCACGACATCCCCGCACACATCCCGACATTACCGCCGACATCCCCGCACACATTCCGACATTACCTCCGACATCCCCGCACACATCCTGACATCCCCGCACACATCCCGACATCCCCGAACACATCCCGACATTACCGCCTACATCCCCTCACACATCCCGACATTACCGCCGACATCCCCGCACACATCCCGACATTACCTCCGACATCCCCGCACACATCCCGACTTCCCCGCACACATCCCGACATCCCCGCACACATCCCGACATTACCGCCTACATCCCCGCACACATCCCGACACTACAGCCCTTATCATCACTGCACACACACGAGCATTACCTCAGTGACATCCCCGCTGACAGCGCGACTCACTTCAGTTTTTGCATGGAGCGGACAGGAGTGGCAGTGTTGTACTGCCGCTCCGGTCAGCTTCATGTAGCAGAGCTGGATGTGTCGCGGGACCTCATGGATGACGCCGGACCTGGAGGGGTATTTGGGGATTTTAATAAAGTGGTGAAAGAGGGTGGTTTTTGTCTTTTATTTCAATTAAAGGATTTTTTGGGTGTATGTGTTTATTTACTTTCACCAGGTTAATCATTGGGGGTGTCTCATAGACGCCTGCAACAATTAACTAGGACTTAGTGGCAGCTATGGGCTGCTGCCATTAACTCCTTATTACCCAGACTGCCACCGCACCAGGGCAGTTCTGGATGAGCCGGGTACAGTCCCAAGACTGTCGCATCTAATCCATGCGGCAATTCCGGGCGGCTGCTGGCTGATATTTTTAGGCTGGGGGGCGCCCCATAACATGGGGCTCCCCATCCTGAGAATACCAGCCTTCAGCCGTGTGGCTTTACTCTGGCTGGAATCAAAATTGGGGGAGACCGCACGCCGTTTTTTTAAATTATTTATTTATTTATTTTACTGCACTACATAGACCCGCCCACTGGCGGCTGTGATTGGTTGCAGTGAGACAGCTGTCACTCAGCATGGGGGCGTGTCTGACTGCAACCAATCATAGGCGCCGGTGGGGGGGGAAGCAGGGAATACGAGATTGAATAATGGGCGGCCGGCATTTTCAATAGCAGGAGAAGCCGCCGGAGCAGTGTGACAGCCGTGCAGCTGATCGGTGAGTATGAGAAAGGGGGGAGAGGGATAGACCGACAGAGAGAGAGAGAGAGACCGACCGACATGGAGACACAGAGACCGACAGACAGACAGAGATAAAGACTGACATTACAACCAATACGCACAAAAGAAGTGACATGTCACTTCTTAGAACGCGTGCTTCGGGCAGCAGCCGAAGCGCTGCACTCTAATACGCCAAGTGCGCACGACTCCTGCATAATCTTCATAGATTATGCTGGGGACGCAGGACGCATGCAGTTACGCTGCGCTGCAGATCGCAGCGTAACTGCATGTAAATACGTAATGTGTGCACATAGCCTTAGAGTCCGGCCGGAACTCAAGGCTACACCTCTATTCTAGCTGCTTCCTCAGCTATTTAGTAATAAAGGTATCCCGCGCTTGGAGGAGGGGTACAAAATGTATTCCCTTCGAACTTGATCAGCTGCACCAATATTTTTATTGTCCTAATCCCTATCTTCTTTCACTGAGGATCTATCTCATGAAAGGAGGAGGACGTATAAAAATGTACATGCATATACAAGAATGTCCCGACCTCCGGACTTGGTCAACTGTATCAATTGTTAAACGTCCTAACTGGTCTGTCCCAGTGGTCTGTACCAATTCTTAAGTATAGAGGGAAAGGGGGTAATCCAGCTCACCGTACTGCCTTGCTGGTGTGTTCCAAATCCTGCGCACGGATTTGACTTGGCAGTCAATCAATAATAGAAAAGGAAAAGAGTTCCAGCGCCAGGAATGAGAAAATTAAAAATCCATTTTATTGTGCCAATGCATATTAAAATTCCAGCAGGTACAGCATATCAGTCGGATGCCAGCAGAACAGAACATGATTAAGACCTGAGGCGTCGAAACGCGTTGTTCTGCTGCCATCCGACTGATATGCTGCACCTGCTGGAATTTTAATTTTCTCATTCCTGGCGCTGGAACTCTTTTCCTTTTCAATTCTTAAGTATGGTCTGTCCCAGTGGTCTGTGCCAACTCTTCCCAGTTGGCCTGTCCCACCGGCCTGTACCAGTTCTCAAGTATGGTCTGGCCCACCAGTCTGTACCAGTCCTAATCCCTATCTTTGGTCACGGGAAGCCCCCCGCGTCTTTAATTACAGACCGGGTCAGTCTAACTAGCTATATCTGGCCACCACCGTCTTTCCTGCCCTAACAACCGTCCTCTGGATCCCGTGTGACACTCGATCCACACCTCAGGGCTGGGATCGTGCTCTAAGCCCCAGCGGGCACTACCCCTGAGTCACAATCAGGTACCTTTATAACACCGATAAGGACACACAGCCCGTCACTCCCTCCTCTCCAAACCAACCACAACGGCAGTGAATACACAGTATGTAACACTTACCGAGTTCGAGTTGGAGATGATCAGTCTAATTGGAGCGGAGGGAGATCTCAGTCCGCGACGTCCAAAGCATCGGTATTTCCAGGTCGGCAATGCGTCCGTGGGGCCCCACGCTGGTGCGCCAACTGTCAAGGGAGGAATTTGGGTGAAGACTACTAATGGAGTCTTCATTTGGGATATCCAGAGACGGTGCCGTATTAGCTGTATACCAGTGCCGATATATCAATGTATAAGACAATGAACACACAGCCATGCTCTCTCTTTCAGCCAGCGTCTCCCACTGACCCGTGTATTAGATACATCCAATTATACAATATGCATGAATAACCTTGAGGCTAAACAGGGAGTTTTTCACTCCTTAATTTCTCACAGCACATTGTTTGTTTCTTGTACATTCTTTCTGTGTGAAGCTACTGATAAGACTTTTACTTATTATTAAAAAACTTTCATTGGTTGTACATCTGTTTTCATTCTTGGTAACCCCTTCATGATTATACAACTTTAAATTATATTATGGGTCTATGCGATGGCTACATAGACAGACAGATATTATGCAACTACATCTACACTGTGTTCCAAATTATTATGCAAAAAAGATTTTTTCATATTTTCCTAAATTAACTTTATGAATTGCAGTCATTGTTATTTTCCAGTCATCTACTATTCGAGTATAATTGAAATGTTTTTGATCAAACTGCCTATGAAAACAGTATATTTTTAAAAATAATAAACACTCAAAATGCACTCAAAATGCATGTTCCAAATTATTATGCACAGCAGAGTTTTCAACCTTTTTATTTTTATTTTGAAAAACAAAATGGTCAATTGTGAAATTATAAGCATTATCAGCTTATTACAAAATTAAATCAAACAGTTTTCAAGTCAAAACTTAATTCTAGGTGATGTTACATTTGTACATAGGACCCCTTGTTTGAAAGAAGCTTCTGAACTCTCTCGTCCATTGAATTTGTCAGTTTTTGGATGGTTTGTGCTTCAATTGTTTTGCATGTGGACAGAATACCCTCCCAGAGCTGTTACTTAGATGTGAACGGCCTCCCGCCATCATAGACACTCATTTTGATGATGCTCCAGAGGTTCTCAATGGGGTTGAGGTCAGGGGAACATGGTGGCCACACCATAAGTTTGTCCTCTTTTATGCCCATAGCAGCCAGAGATGCAGATGTGTTATTTGCAGCATGAGATGGTGTATTATCATGCATGAAAATGATCTTGCTGCGGAATGCACGGTTCTTCCTCCTGAACCATGGCAGGAAGTGCTGTTTTAAAAAATCCACATAGATTATGGAGTTCATCTTTACCCCTTCAGGGATCCTAAAGGGGCCAACAATCTCTCTGCCCATGATTCCAGCCCAAAACATTACTCCACCTCCTCCTTTTTGGCGCCTTAGCCGTATTTTCATGGGGTGTCCATCAACCAGCATCCTCCGCTCCATCCATCTGGACCATCAAGCGTTGCACGGCACTCATCGGTGAACAAAAGAGTTTGGAAATCAGTCCTCATGTATCATTTGGCCCACTGGAGCCGTTTCTGCTTGTGTGCAGTGGATAGAGGTGGTCGACAGGATGGCTTACGCACAGCTGCAAACCTCTGAAGGACCCTGCATCTTGTTGTTCGAGGGACGTTGGAGGCTCCAGCAGCTTCAAAAAAGTGTCTGTTGCTATGACAAGGCATTATAGCAGCTGCTCTTTTAACCTGATGCAATTGCCTGTTGGAAAGAGTCCTCAATTTTTCCTTATCAACACGCACACGTGTGTGCTGTGAATCAGCTACATACTTCTTGATTGTGCCATGATCACAATGAAGTGTCTTGGCAATGTTGATGGTAGTCATGCCTTGACCTAAATACTCCACAATTTGTTGCTTCTCAGCAGCCGACACATCCTTTTTCTTTCCCATTTTGGCAAAAAATGTAGGCTGCTTAGACTGCCAGGACCCAACTACCACCATTTTCCCCCCCTAGAAAGACACGACACCGTTCTCTTATAAATTAAAAATACTTTTATTTGAATTTTCCATTTTTTGGAGAGAGGCATGGGAAAAAACCACTCTCATCTTTTGGCATAAAATTTGGTCGCAGCTTTTTACCAGGCATTAACTTGCCAACATCACGGGGTTCAGGTAAATGTACCGCCTTCCGGCCGTCCGGCGCGGGTAATTCACCACCACTTTTCCTACCCCTTCCGCTGCTGCGACTTAAACACCGTAAACTCAATCAAAATAGGAAAAACAAAAGGGAGGGAGGGTGGGAAACAGGTCCGGGTTCTGCAGCAGAGAGGCCGGAAGCAGGGCAACACAGTGATATGTAACCAGGAGGCGGGGCTTAGGCCAGTCACACCACAGAAGGCGGGGGCGGCAGGTCAGTGTCTTTCCAGGGGGGAGACCTCTATTTAAACATGCATAGGGGCCAGCAGTCAGGGGGCAGCATCTCAAGTTTCTGGCTGCAGTGCCCCTCAGACTGCCAGGACCCAACTACCACCATTTTCCCCCCCTAGAAAGACACGACACCGTTCTCTTATAAATTAAAAATACTTTTATTTGAATTTTCCATTTTTTGGAGAGAGGCATGGGAAAAAACCACTCTCATCTTTTGGCATAAAATTTGGTCGCAGCTTTTTACCAGGCATTAACTTGCCAACATCACGGGGTTCAGGTAAATGTACCGCCTTCCGGCCGTCCGGCGCGGGTAATTCACCACCACTTTTCCTACCCCTTCCGCCAAGGAGCAGCACAGCACCAGCAAGCTGCGACCCCCCCCAAAAACTAAAAAATACCTGAGCCGTCCCAGGCATTTCCGCAACCACCATATCCATAACATCATCATTTGGGATATACCCATCCAAGCTTAAGGACAGCCAAATATTGTCCAGCTGGCGGTGCCAGACCAACAACTTTTCTTTTTTTTTTTAAACACTTTATTAACAGCACAACTTGGGTAGGCCCTGATCGACCATGCGCCAGGAGAGATCCTTATCACATTCTTCCTTAGCTCATGCCCCCTGGGCCAGAGGGTTACCTTCGACCGGATCGTTGTAACACTCCGAACTAAAACAGGGGAACTTGTACTTCTGTGACCGGATAATGGTAAGAGGCCTAGCTAGACGGCCTTGGACCAGATACTTGAAGCCTATGTGTATCACCAAGTCGGTTGGAAAAAGAGAGCTCACGCAATCTTGATCGCCTCTGATAGACCCACAGCTGAGCCAAGCTCCGGCAACCTCTCCAATTACATCCACTGTAACGGGAACAAGGAACCGACCACCAAGGCGAAGATCCGCTCTCACAGCCAATATATATGGACGTAACCTCGGACCCAGTCACTAGGCCGACTTGGATCTGAAATGAAAACAATGTCAGAACAGAGAATTCTCGTAACCATCCAACACCTCTTCTCTCCAAGGAGGTACTGGCAAAACCCACAAACTTTTTTTTTTTTTTTTTTTAAAAAACAAATCACAATCATGTCATTTTACATTAGCCCTGTACGCTGTTCTGAATCTTCTTACATGACTAATAAAACCAGATTTCAAAAACCAACTCAGTCCTGACGTCCCTCTTAATGCATTTCAATTGCAGTCACCAAATCCACTGAAACTGTGCTCATGTATGCTGGCCCCCGAAGCCTCGGAACGCCCCAACTCTGGTAGAGTACGTACCGGGTACCACGGCTGGCAAACACCAAAATAACGGGGAACCGTCACATTACCAACCAAAAATAGCCCACAAAATGTAGGCTAACTCCGTGACGCTAAAATGAAGGGCCGTCGTCGTGGGTAAAAACTAGTCTCATCATGCCCGCTCGCCTAAGAGACATAACCGACAACGTCGGGACACCCGCCGAGTGAGGGAAAAAGATCCAAAACATCAAGGTATAGATTCGCAATGGGGCGAACGATCCAAACCCCACCCTTTTTTTTTTTTTTTTTTTGGAATAATCCATGGCTAGAAAAGAATAGACCTACTGTGATCCACTCGCTTGCCGCTAATCATCCAACCCTTAAATAACTTACACCCCACAAGACCCACATCGCTTCAGTAAAGTTCCCCAATTTAAAAACGGGAAGACCGACCTCGTAACAGGTTGCTTGCAACCGAAAATGGTGCACGTTCGCTGAATACTACAGGATGTGTATTACTAAAGGGTGGCTTGGGAAATCGTCACGCACATCAGCCACCAAACACACCCGCTGCATAACGTACCATAGAACCGTCAGGTCAATGCAAAATGGGGGCCCCGATCATAAGCCTAACTTCACCGAACACCCCACCATCTAGCTGCGCACTCCCAGCCTTGATCCTGCTGGTGGGTGGAGTTACCAAAATACCTGGGATTGGGATTGCAATAGGGTGAGCGATACTAACCCGGAAACCAAATGCCTGTATTGACTTCAACCCTGTGTTGACCCATAAGCATTCCAAGCCACAAAAAACCTAAACAGCCTGATTACTTATTTGAGGAGGGGGCTGTAGTTGGTTAAGACTTTTACCCCCCGGCATCGTCGAACCACTGGTCATCCTCCTATTTCCCAGTCTACCCCCCCTTTTGTTTAGCTGAACCTAAATAGGGGGAAAAGTTAGGTTACCGGACCATGACCGCCGGGCCCAGCATAGGGAACTCTTTTTTTTTTTTTTATATATATATAACTATATAAACACATTGTATTGCAAATAATCCCAAACAGCTGGCCCTGCAACGCCGGAAATAATCCACCTACAAATCTGTCTGTTCCTGCTCTTGAAATTATTATGGCACGGCACAATGGCTCAGTGGCCAGATGCAGCCCTGGGGTCCTGGGCCCAAATCCCACCCAGGACACCATCCGCAAGGAGCCTGCACGTTCTACCCGTGTCTGCGTGGGTCTCCTCCGGGCACTCCGGCCTCCTCCCACACCCCCAAAAACACACAGGTAGGGAATCCAGACCGTAAGCCCAAATGGGGACAGCGTCCACAACGCATGCAAAGCACAGCAGAATATGTGAGCGCTATATAAAATAAAGGTTTCGTTTTTTTTTTTTTTTTTTTTAAAAATTGGCAATTGGCACTTGACGAGAAATTACACTACACCATCAGGTCCCATTTAGGGGCGCCCATATCCTGGTTCCATGTTACGGAACACAAGTTAAAACTTACCGCTCCTGAAGTTGGACACATGTACCAAAAACCCGGGCCACCCAACACTGCCACTTAATAATACCCTTGGTAGCCATGGTAAAGGCACATGGGAAAAACTAATGCTGTAGACACGACCTTACAAAGTTAAAGTATTCCCTGTGGGTTCCCAGAGATGGAGTGTAGAGCGTCCAGGTAACGGGTAATAGTGAATAAACCTGTCTCCATGTGGCCAAGCATTCCGAATAGAGGCAAATCCTATAAGGGGTGTGTGTTTTTTTTTCTTTTGTTTTTTTTTTTTTTTTTTTTTTTTTTTTTTTATATAATATATATATATATATATATAAATACAATTGCTTCAAATAATATAGTTAGTCGGCACCCTCTATCGTATAATATTAGAATAATCTCCGTCTGGTAAAATATTGCATAGCCATTTGTCAGTTATATAACTGAGATCAAAAAATAAAATTGAGTATTTTTTTTTTTTTTTTTTTTTTTTGAGGGGATATTCATGTGGACATAATTATGCAATTAAATAAAATATAAAGATGCAAATTTTGCACATCACTTGCTCACTTATGTCTGTCAAGATGAAGCACAAACCAGCAGCGAAAAGGTACCAAACCTGCAACTTTTCAGCTACAGCACTAAGTTATAATGGGGATCCCATTTTCCTGCATAAATACCTGTTTGTATAAAGGACTGGCACAAGACTTTTTTTTTTTTTTAAATTAAATAGGAAAGGGTTTTTTACAGTTAGAGCAGTCAGGTTGTGGAATGCCGACCACAGTATTCAGTAACAGCAGATACTACAACTGCCTTTAATATCAGGGTGTGAGATTTCCACCGTCCATCCACAGTGTTGGTCATACATAACTCAGTAAGAAGAATGTAGAATTAGGTGGGAATCCTGTTGCCTGGTGACATCACGTTACCCCTCCCCTGGGGCACTTATCCCACCCAAATTCCACATAGTGGTACTTACCAGAAGATGCAGGATAAAGCAGACCCTACTTCTGGAAATTGCACGCCCGGTTCCAACGGCAACTCCGCTGTCCGGACCAATGTACCCAGATGCTGTTCGTCCCGCAGCGGGACCTCACCAGACTTAGTCTGAGGACGAGAATGCGTTTGCCACGCGGCGACCTCGACCATCCGCCGCAGTGGTGGGATCTATCTCTACCGATGTGACTTTTTTTTTTTTTTTTTTTTCTTCTTCCTCCATGACGATGCTCAGAGCCCCGATGCCCACGCCGATGCTATCGTGAGGCTGACTGACTACGGTCGCCGCAGCTACCCGCACCATGTTTTGACTACCACAATGGCCGGGGTACCTGCAAATGACCGCATAGCACGTTGTTCAACGTCATCCCAACCGCCGCCATCCCACGCCGGAACCCCGGGGGAGGGGGGGTGTGGGTGGGGGGGGCGGTTTGTTCTGCCTACAGCCCCAGTGCGTACAGTGTCACGATGGGGTATATGAGAAGATGTGGGGTGGTGGGGGGCCGGTACAGGGGAGCGGAGCTCATTACTCCAGCAGGCCAGCGCACCCACCGCTGCAGCGCTTCCAACTTGCCCCTGCAACAGGGACCGCACCAACCCACAGATCGCCCCCGTACTCCCCCCCCCCCCCCCCGTGCCGGCAGTGATAGGGCGGCGGGCGGGCGGCGCCGTAGAGAAAGCGCGCGAAGCGCTCCTGTTTAAATTTAACAGCAACTCAAACTAACCGGCGGGCGGGCAGTTCCCTCAGAACGCCGCTCGCCGGCACACATAACTTAAGCCTCAGTAGGGAGGGAGCCGCTCACAGCTAACAATGCCATGAGCAGCACGCTTCCCTCCCTGCTGAAAAGGGGGGGGGGGGGGAGGGTGGTTTGGGCAGATTGACGGCGAGCACAAGCTGACCGGCGGGCGGGTAGTTCCCTCAGAACGCCGCTCGCCGGTACATGTCACTTGTGCCTCAGCATGGAGGGAGCCGCTCACAGCTAAAAGCGCCGTGAGCAGGACGCTTTCCTCCATGCTGATTTTAGGGGAGGATGGAGGGAGGGGGGGGGGGGGGAGGGGGGAAGGGTGTTAAACAATGGCGAGCACAAGCGGACCAGCGGGCGGGTAGTTCCCTTAGAACGCCGCGCTCACCGGCACACATCGCTTGTGCCTCAGCAGAGAGGCAGCCGCTCACAGCTAACAGCGCTGTGAGCTGAGACGCTTACCTCCCTGCTGATAGCTCTCATTCCGCATCCAGGAGCGGGTCCCTGTGTCCGGCTGCCCAAACAGGTCCGGGTTCTGCAGCAGAGAGGCCGGAAGCAGGGCAACACAGTGATATGTAACCAGGAGACGGGGCTTAGGCCAGTCACACCACAGAAGGCGGGAGCGGCAGGTCAGTGTCTTTCCAGGGGGGAGACCTCTATTTAAACATGCATAGGGGCCAGCAGTCAGGGGGCAGCATCTCAAGTTTCTGGCTGCAGTGCCCCTCAATAATGTGGAACAGCCTTCTTAAGTAGTCTTGCCTTTATTTGGACACACCTGACAAACTAATTTGCATAGGTATCTGCAATTGCTTTCAGTGATATAAAGAGCCCTGACACACATCACCATCAATGAGTTTACATGACACACAAAAAATGTCTGACCTTATCACTCCTAAACTCTTTTTGCATAATAATTTGGAACACAGTGTACATTTTGATTATTTATATACACAGGTATTCTTATATAGGGCATGTCAGTGTTTTACTGAATGCACCCTGACTGCTGTGCCCTGGTAGTAAGGGGTTAAGTTCCCTCTCATGTCCGATTTCTCCCTCCTCCCCTTCCAGGTGTGTTATCCAATGGGAATGTTCACATGATCCCACTCTTTCCCCTATAGTATTCCCCCTCTTCCTGGTTCCGGTCTCTCCTCACCTTGTGAGATCCGGACGTTGCTGTGTGTGACGTTCCCGGTGAGAGATGGCTGACATGCTGGAAAAGGCTGTCAGGGATAGGATCAGGAGGGAGGGGGTGACGCGTGGCTTGCTGCTATTATAGGTAAGCAGCGTTCCCCTCCTCCTGAGGCTTAGACATAAACTCCGGCCGGCCGGCGGCCTGCTTGTCTAAGCCGCCCGCCGGAGCGTCTGAGTCACACACTGCGCACGCGCGCGGGGTTGGGCGCGTGCGCCCCACATGCGCGCGAATCACGTGCGCGCCGTGCACGTTCCCCCACTCAGTATCGCCTACACACCCGACAACAGTAACACACGCGGCGGCCGCAGGCCTCTCCTGTCCTACAGGCAAAGCGGCGCAGCTGTAATTAGTAAATCAAATCCCTGCGCTCCGGAGGCAAGGCTTAACCCCATCCTTGCTGCATCAGCCCAACACTCCACCTGTAATAGCGCCCCCACACACGGCCATGGGAGGAAATAATAGCTGCAGATCCTCCTCAGCAGAGGAGTTTGCTAGTAGTATGCAATTATCTACTCTTACCTCCCCTGCCACAATGCACTAATGGAGAAGCAGGCAGGGTGGGGGCGGCTGCTCCCTCAACTACAATGTGATCTCCCCAGTTGTTTCTTCAACTCATGGACATGAGTGGGGGAATGACTTTGCCCCCTGCGGCGGCAGCAGTGATGGCTCTGGCTCCTGCAGCAGCTGCGGTGATGGCTTTGCCGCTTGCTGCTCCTGCAGCTACTGTTGGGATGGCTTTGCATCCTGTTGCTCCGCAGGTGCTGGCATTGCCCCCGGCGGAACCAGAGGGGATAGCCTTGCCTCACGCATCACATACAGTGTCGGCCTTGCCCCCGGAGCTGCAGAACCTACCCCGGGTCCTCCCTGTCCACGATGCAGCGGGTGCTGGAAGCACGGCCCATGGTAGGCGACGCCTGGGCGCGGACACCGCTCCGCTGCCTCCGACTCCTCTGACTCCTCACATTCCCGCAGCCTATATAGACGCAGGCGATCCAGTAGGGATCGCGATCGCCGCTCTGCCTATTCTGAGCGACGGTCCACATCCTCTCACAGAAGCCGTCGGTCTCGGTCATCAGGATGGCGTTCGCCATCAACCACGGCTGATTCATCCGACGACTCCAGGACATCCAGCAGGCACTCTCGTCACAGATCACGCCGCCAGAGAGATGCTGAACCCTATGTGGTTCAACCACATGCCGCAGGATCAGTAGCGGCTCAACATATATCGATGAATCCCACGGATGCTCCAGCGGTCGATGAGTACAATTATTCTGGGGCTTGGGGAGGTGCCGATACTACAGCTATGTCATTAAAAGCTCTGTTAGCCCATTTAAATACCCCGAGTAAAAAAAAAAAAAAATTCTGGTTAACCCTTTATTACTCTGAAATCAACCTGAAAAGAGATACGAGCCCCCTCCTAGGGCTGATATACATAAGGATACATTCTTTTGCGTTATCCCCCCCCTTAGGCTCTCACCTTGACCCAGAGACTGTTAAAAAAAAATATAAAAAATTTGGGCAAATGATTATATAGACATTTGGTCGCTTGTTTTCACTGATCAATTTACTGTAGACAAGGAGAGGCGTTCTGCTGAACGGCCTTTTAAAAATTAAAAAAAAAAAACCCAGGGTTGCAAAAACTATTAATTATTGGCTGCAAGCCTTTTTTCGTATTAGGGTGTGTCATGGGTCAGAAACATCCTGACCGTTGTCCTGAGCTTTTTATATATGTTGAATCCATACATAACGCGTACAAGGTGCACGGCGGGCTGCGTGGTGGCGTTATGACGAAGATTTCAGGCGTCGTCTGGCCCATCAACCACACTTAGGGTGGGGGGGTTAAAGCTACGGACTCCTGGTTGCGCTTCATGATGACTCCTAAAGTCCCCTTTCATGTCGCGGCCCCTGGCAGCTCTGCCGGTTCCAGTTCAGTGGCCATGCGTAGACCCAGCGGCACTGCCGATTCTTTGGTCTCTGCAGATATAAGCTTGAATGCTCTACCTGCGGAGGCCCCCATGCAGCAGCAAAATGATCCCGCCCTTCGGCAAAATTGCCAACAAAGTCGTCAAATTCACCTGAAAATCGAGACGCCAGTGAGTGACTCGCCCACCCCAGGGCTGTGGGACACCCGGTGCCGGGCCGGACTAGTCCGGTGGTAGTCAGTGGTGGCTGGGCCCGGCTCCGTGGCCCTGGTGGGTGTCAGTAGACTATGTGGCTTGGTGAATAAAGTTTGTGTTCGTGACGCCACCTGTGGTATGCGGCTAATAAGCCGCCGCTGCTGTGTGAGGCCCCCGGGATGATGTTATGGCAGCAATGGTGGTACTGCTCCCCACAGGTGGAGCAATGCCCGGGACACAGTTGGTGCTTGTGAATGTCTATGCAGCTGTAATAACAGAGACCACTCCAAGGGTGCAGTTCAAGTCTTTACTCACAGTTCTTGTCAAGGCCGGCAGGACCCTTGGACTGCTGGGACCACTGTCAGGGACCTCCGCCGTTTCTGGGTGGTTCAGAGAGTAAAAGCCGGTACCCTTCTCTTAGTGTCTCTTTCTCTGCTGTCTTCCTTAGCCTTGCCTTTGTTAGGATGGACCTGGCTTGGCCTCCACTACAGCCTCCAGGCTGGGGGGTCACCTGTCGGCTGATTACCCCTTTTCTGGAAGTCTGCTATGGGTTCTGGCCCTGGGAGCTTACAACATCCCTGGGCCTCGGTTTTTACTGTTTGGAGATGATTTTGCACTCCTCCAGTCTCTAGGGACCGTCCCCTGTCGCAGCTTGGTCCCTCCACCGATGTGACTGTGGAACAGGCCACCGCAGCCTACAACTACCCGTGGCACTTCTAGGGCCCTCTCTCCTTGGTACCTCTAGGCCTGCTCGTGATACTTCCAGGACTACCCGCGGCCCTGCGACTCCTTCTGTTCATACGTGCTGTCACCTGGACCTCTGGGTCCCAGGGTCTTCACCAGGAAGCGTCTCCTTCAGTTCCTCTGCTCCTGCCTGACTTGGAGCTCTTTTCCTTCTTTCTTTCTTTTCTCCTCCTTGCCTGCCTCCAGCAGGCCTCCTCCTCCCTCCTTTCTCTCATTCTTCTCCTCCAACTACATGCTCACTCTCTCTCTCCCTGAGGTAGACTGACTAAACTTGACCTTCCTCTCTGTGTCTGCTCTCAGATGGCTCCTCCCACCTCCCCAGTTGCTAAGCTGTACCCTATAGGAGCAGGGATGGGTCTTATGGCCCCTCCCAGCATGCAGCATGGGGGGGTAACTGCCACTTTCCCTGGTCCCAGTATGTACCTAACAATGGGTGTAGTGTGGATTTACCAGGGGACCGGAGTTCACTCTCCTCCTCTCCCAGAATGGGGCATCACACCGCTGGATGGGGTGCAATGACCTGTGGCGACGGAAGCCTCAGGGGCGCCACACTCCCCCACAGCAAATCCCAGCACGTCCTCGGGCTGAAAAACAACAAAAACATGTGGAGAGACTGCAAATTTTTTTTTGTTATGCAAAGTAATAAAACAATAAAACATTTCTTCCCTTTATGGGAGGCACATATCAGTAAACGTTGCAAACTTCTTATAAAGAAACTTCTACGTGTGCACTTTCAGTCTATTGCACAGTTTGGGCACATCCCCCATAATTCTGGTAGGGGGCACAACAGGTGCAACTATATACATTTTCGGCTACAACAAGTCCAGTAGCCCGTCAGTTCGTTTCTTTCAATCAAACAACAATGGGACAAAATCAACCAGCCACTAAGTCCAATGGCCTGGTTACTTAAGACACATAAGACATCACATTTACCGGGGCCCACATTCTAGTTCAGTGGCCCGGTACACATAAACATGGGGGGTGACGTCTTCAAAAAGCATGAGGGGCAGTACAGCAGGAAAGGGAAAGGGTGTCATCTTCGAAAAGAATGAGGGACAGACAGGGGCTATATACAGTTCAGCATCTCTTCATCTTCACTCACGAGGGTAGATGCGAGGGTCCCACTCCGGCATTGCTCCTGGCAGCAGGTACGCCGACGATATCATCGTCTGGGTCCCCTGGGCGCTGGTCCCTGACCTTCTGCGCTGTTCTGCAGCCTGGATTGGAGTGGGACTGCTTGCAGGTGTTGCACGGCGCTGCTGCAGATGGCTGCTTGTCTGCAGGGGGCTGTTGCTGTGGTCTCTAGGGCCCTGCTTTGGCCGGGCTCCCTGCATCACACACGCCATGGAGATCCTGGTCTGCGTCTCCTGAGTGGCTGTCGCAGGACCTCTGCTCAGTTCTGTGGCCTGGGTCTGCCTTGAGGTGGTGCTGCTGCTAGGGGAGATGCTGCGCTCTTGCACTGTGCGGCGCCACTCTGGCTCTTCTGGGGCCGCTTCTTCCCGCAGGATATGTACATGCAGCGCGTACCATCCACGGTCCCCCATCAGCCGTGTATACTCCACCACATCACCCGGCTTGGCATCGCGCCCTGGGTGGCCTCTGGGCAGGTGCTCCTCGATGTCTCTTCGGGCCACAAACACGTCCTTGCCCAGACCGGGCTCCCTTATGAAGCCCCAGCCACCAGCTTGTCTGAAGTCCACTACTAGGCCCTGTCGCACTGGGCCCTCGGATCCCTTCAGGGCCTTCCTGACCTCTTCCTTGGAGGCGAGATTAGCGGCTTCTCGGGCCCTCCGTTTCTCCTCCCGGAGTTCCCGCTCCCTCTGGTACTCTACCACCAGCCTCCGGCACGTCAGCTCGCTGGCCAGGGGAGTTTCCTTGGGGAGCAGCGGCCGCTACAGTCCCCTGCTTTCAATGGGCGCTGCATCCCAATTCACTCCCGGGGATGCCATTCCCAGGAGGCTCACAGGGGGACTCGGCAGGGGGCCCGCTAGTTGTTCAGGGTTCACCCCTCCCCAGGCTCCGTCTGCGGGGGTCTCAGGCAGGCCTCCGGTGCCCCACCGGGCGTCCGCGGGGTAGGCTGGGAAGGCCAGGGGGTCAGTGAAGGGGCTAAGCGGGGGCGCGTGGCGGGGCCCTGGGTCCGGACTGGACGGGGTTTCTGGTTGCTCACCCTGCTTCCGCTCCGCGGCATCCATCCACCGCTCCAGATCCTCCGGCACCCTCGGCGTTTCTTTCTGCCGGTCCGCCTCCACTTCCACACTACTCAGCCTCCGGGCCAGGACTCGCATTTCTTCTCTCAGCAGGTCCAGCTCGGGATCCACTCTTCCGGTCCCTGGTGCACCTTGCTGCAGCTCCTCCGCCATGCTACCGACCTGGGGAATGCTGCCTGGAACACTGCTCGGGTGCTCGACCACGCCACTCGGCTGCTCCCTTTCCCTTCTCGGAGGCGGGGCCAGAGGCTGTACTAGCAGTTGGCGCCAGACTGGCGCCCAGCCCATCACGGCCGGCACTGCTCCGCTTACTATCAGGTACATTTTCTTTATCTGCTGGTCTGGCATTTAGACTCTCTCTGCCAGCCGGCCAGCTTATCTGGTCGCCATTTCTTCTTCTTCCGCCTTCTATGGTGGGCACTGCTTCGCGCTCTTTTCTTGGACAAGGGGGCGGGGCTTCTCTTCGCGCCCTTTCTTCTTGCACGCCCCCCTTCTTCCCGCGCTCAGTGTCTTCAATGGCGGCAGTCTCTCAGTAAAACACAGGCTATTTCACGATTCTTCAGGCGCACAGTACCCGGTGTGACCGGGCACGAAATCCTGTTCGTGACGCCAAAAGTTGACTCGCCCACCCCAGGGCTATGGGACACCCGGTGCCGGGCCGGACTAGTCCGGTGGTAGTCAGTGGTGGCTGGGCCCGGCTCCGTGGCCCTGGTGGGTGTCAGTAGAATATGTGGCTTGCTTGTTAATGGTTGTGTCCGTGACGCCACCTGTGGTATGCGGCTAATAAGCCGCCGCTGCTGTGTGAGGCCTCCGGGATGATGTTATGGCAGCAATGGTGGTACTGCTCCCCACAGGTGGAGCGATGCCCGGGGCACAGTTGGTGTTTGTGAATGTCTATGCAGCTGTAATAACAGAGACCACTCCAAGGGTGCAGTTCAAGTCTTTACTCACAGTTCTTGTCAAGGCCGGCAGGACCCTTGGACTGCTGGGACCACTGTCAGGGACCTCCGCCATTTCTGGGTGGTTCAGAGAGTAAAAGCCGGTACCCTTCTCTTAGTGTCTCTTTCTCTGCTGTCTTCCTTAGCCTTGCCTTTGTTAGGATGGACCTGGCTTGGCCTCCACTACAGCCTCCAGGCTGGGGGGTCACCTGTCGGCTGATTACCCCTTTTCTGGAAGTCTGCTATGGGTTCTGGCCCTGGGAGCTTACAACGTCCCTGGGCCTCGGTTTTTACTGTTTGGAGATGATTTTGCACTCCTCCAGTCTCTAGGGACCGTCCCCTGTCGCAGCTTGGTCCCTCCACCGATGTGACTGTGGAACAGGCCACCGCAGCCTACAACTACCCGTGGCACTTCTAGGGCCCTCTCTCCTTGGTACCTCTAGGCCTGCTCGTGATACTTCCAGGACTACCCGCGGCCCTGCGACTCCTTCTGTTCCTACGTGGTGTCACCTGGACCTCTGGGTCCCAGGGTCTTCACCAGGAAGCGTCTCCTTCAGTTCCTCTGCTCCTGCCTGACTTGGAGCTCTTTTCCTTCTTTCTTTCTTTTCTCCTCCTTGCCTGCCTCCAGCAGGCCTCCTCCTCCCTCCTTTCTCTCGTTCTTCTCCTCCAACTACATGCTCACTCTCTCTCTCCCTGAGGTAGACTGACTAAACTTGACCTTCCTCTCTGTGTCTGCTCTCAGATGGCTCCTCCCACCTCCCCAGTTGCTAAGCTGTACCCTATAGGAGCAGGGATGGGTCTTACGGCCCCTCCCAGCATGCAGCATGGGGGGGTAACTGCCACTTTCCCTGGTCCCAGTATGTACCTAACAATGGGTGCAGTGTGGATTTACCAGGGGACCGGAGTTCACTCTCCTCCTCTCCCAGAATGGGGCATCACACCGCTGGATGGGGTGCAATGACCTGTGGCGACGGAAGCCTCAGGGGCGCCACATGAGCGTATCAGAGACGGGGCCGTGGCTTGATCGGTACCTCAATAAAGAGGCGGCAGCTCAGCTGCGCTTCGGCTTCACTTTTGGATTCTTTACCCCATTTTTAACCTTAACAGACAACCCGTTTTGTCCGGAATCTAAAGTCGGCGACGGAACTCCATGAGGTTTTGCTTGATAGACTAAACAGCGAGTTAGATAAAGGCAGGTTTAAGGGACCCTTTAAGGTGATACCTTTTTACAACTTTCGGGTGTCTCCGTTTGGGGTCATTCCTAAGAAGGAAACAGGAAAATTCCGTCTAATTCATCACCTGTCTCACCCGAAAGGTTCATCCGTCAACGATGGTATACTTGAATTGGACACGTCAGTCACGTAGGTCTCTTTTGACAAAGCTGTGGGTTTAGTTCGGCAAGCGGGACCGGGGGCGCTGATGGCCAAGTCAGATATTGTGTCGGCTTTTCGCCTCTTCCCGGTCCACCCCGATTGCTACCAGTTGTTGGGATGTTTTGTAGACGGTTGTTATGACTACGATATGTGCCTTCCTATGGGATGCTCAATCTCTTGTTCCTATTTTGAGCTATTTAGTTTGTTTTTGGAATGGGTTGTACAAGTTGAATCCGGTTCTCAATCCGTTACTCATTATCTTGATGACTTCTTTTTGTAGGCCCCCAAGATTCCACTCATTGCAACTTTCTATTACATACGTTTTGCAGCTTGATGTCCAGATTCGGTGTCTCATTGCCAAAGGAAAAAACAGTCGGTCCTTTGCCGGTCCTTTCTTTTCTTGGTATTGAGATAGATTCAAATGCGATGTTTTTTTCGTCTCCCAGATGACAAGGTATTGAAGCTGCGCTCACTGATCATGGGGTTTTGTTCGGTCCATAGAGTGACCCTCCGTCACATGCAATCTTTCTTGGGCCTTCTAGTATTGCCTGTCTTGTCATGCCAATGGGTTGAGTTTTTCCCAGAGGTTATCACTGGCTACAAAAGGTGTTTGGCTTCCCCATCTCCGTACCAGGATTACATCCCGCCTATTGGCTGATTTGTTCATTTGGAACGATTTTGTATCCAGGTACAATAGGCAAACTTGTTTCTAGGATAACTTTGTCTCCAATGAAGAGCTATCACTCTTTTCCGACGCATCTGGATCGTTGGGTTTTGGTGTTATTTCCGGTGTTCAATGGTGTGCTGAGCATTGGCCCCAATCTTGGCACGATAATGGTCTCGTGTCCAATCTAACTCTCCTCGATTTATTCCCCATTGTGACAGCGGTCTCGATCTCGGGCCCGTCCTTCAGAAATAAACGGATTTTATTCTGGACTGACAACATGAGGGTGGTGCACGCGATAAATCACCTGACTTCATCCTCTTTGCCAGTTATAAAATTACTTAAATTTTTGTGCTTCAAGTTTTGAGCTCAATATTTGGTTCAGGGCTCGCCATGTGCCTGGCAGGTGCAACACTATCGCCAACTCACTTTCCCGTTTTCAATTTCAGAAGTTCCGGCAGCTCTGTCCTTGCGCCCAAACAGAGGGAATATCGTGCCCACACAGCATATGGGATCTGTTGGAATGCAGCTGATGCCGTTGGTGACAACTTCAGGGGCCCCGGCAGGCTTACGGTAAGGCATGGGCGGAATGGTTAGTTGTTTCGCAGCAAATTACACGGTTTCTACATTTGATTCTGCCAGATTGGATGTTACCTGCCAGTACCTGTATCACCTGTACTGGCTGTCGGGGCTTGCTTTCCATTTCAAACTACAAGGTTGGCTGGACAGTAGTGATGAGCGAGTACTAAAAAGCTCGGGTGCTCGAAGCTCGGGCCGAGCCTCCCAAGATACTCGTGTACTCGGCCCGAGCACCGAGCCCAATGTTATCCTATGGGAGACCCGAGTATTTTTGTGAAATGACCCCCCGGCAGCATGTAGAAACCCTAAAAATGTCACAAAAGTCTCAGAAGAGTGCTCAAATGACATGGCATCAGCATGGGGAAGACCCCTTGAAGCATTTATCACTCAAAAGTCACAGATGTGAACAATTTTGTCCGCGTTTTACGCCATTTTTACGGACTCACCAGAAAACCTTCCAAAATGACACCAAAATGAATTTTCATGGCGGAAATGTTAAGGGCACATACCCAATAGTGAGATAGAGCTGGTGTATGTTACTTTTTGAGATTAATACATGAAAGATTTTACATGAAAACCTTGTGTGGCACTCCGATGTCCAAAACGCACGTTTTGTGCTTTTTACTAGCGATGTCGGTCATTTTTTTTTTTTTTATTCTATCTCCCTCAGTCCGTCGGTCTGTCGGTCTCTCTGTCTGTCTGTCCCCCTCTCACAGTCTGTCGGTCAGTTCCCCCCCCCCTCTCTTACTTACCGTTCCCCGATCACTGCCGCGGCGCTGCACAGCTGTTCAAACTCCGGTGGCTTTTCCTCTTTTGAAAAAGCCGGCCGCTCATTAATCAATCTCCTATTCCCTGCTGTCCTGCTTTTCGGCGCCTATGATTGGTTGCAGTGAGACACGCTCCCACACTGAGTGACAGCTGTCTCACTGCACCCAATCACAGCAGCCGGTGTGTGTATACTGTGCAGTGAAATAAATAATTAAATAATTAAAAAAAACGGCGTGCGGTTCCCCCCAATTTTAATACCAGCCAGATAAAGCCATACGGCTGAAGGCTGGTATTCTCAGGATGGGGAGCTCCACGTTATGGGGAGCCCCCCACCCTAACAATATCAGTCAGCAGCCGCCCAGAATTGCCGCATACATTAGATGCGACAGTTCTGGGGCTGTACCCGGCTCTTCCCGATTTACCCTGGTGCGTTGGCAAATCGGGGTAATAAGGAGTTAATGGCAGCCCATAGCTGCCACTAAATCCTAGATTAATCATGTCAGGCGTCTCCCCGAGATTCCTTCCATGATTAATCTGTAAATTACAGTTAAAAAGCACACACACCCGAAAAATCCTTTATTAGAAATAAAAAACACTAACAAAGTCCCTCATTACCAATTTATTAACCCCGACAAACCCTCCATGTCCGGCGTACTCCACAGTCCTCCAGCGTCGCGTCCAGCTCTGCTGCATGGAAGTGACAGGAGCTGCAGAAGACACCGCCGCTCCGGTCACCTCCACGCAGCTAATGAGATGAGTATAGCGATCAGCTGAGCTGTCACTGAGGTTACCTGGATCCAGCGGTGGATGCAGCGGTGGCCGCGGGTAACCTCAGTGACAGCTCAGCTGATCGCGCTACTCACCGCCGCTCCAGTCAGCTCCATGCACCAACTGAGGTGAGTATAGCGATCAGCTGAGCTGTCACTGAGGTTAATCGCGGCCACCGCTGGATCCAGCGGTGGCCGGGAGTTACCTGACTGACAGCAGCTGATCGCGCTATTCCCTTCATTAGCTGCGTGGAGGTGACCGGCGGCTTTTACTATTTTGAAAAAGCCGGCCGCTCATTAAACAATCTCCTATTCCCTGCTTTCCCCGCCCACCGGTGCCTATGATTGGTTGCAGTGAGACACGCCCCCACGCTGAGTGACAGGTGTCACACTGCACCCAATCACAGCAGCCGGTGGGCGTGTCTATACTGTGCAGTAAAATAAATTAATAAATAATTAAAAAAAAACGGCGTGCGGTCCCCCCCCATTTTAATGCCAGCCAGATAAAGCCATACGGCTGAAGGCTGGTATTCTCAGGATGGGGAGCTCCACGTTATGGGGAGCCCCCCAGCCTAACAATATCAGTCAGCAGCCGCCCAGAATTGCCGCATACATTATATGCGACAGTTCTGGGGCTGTACCCGGCTCTTCCCGATTTGCCCTGGTGCTTTGGCAAATCGGGGTAATAAGGAGTTAATGGCAGCCCATAGCTGCCACTAAATCCTAGATTAATCATGTCAGGCGTCTATGAGACACCCTCCATGATTAATCTGTAAGTTACAGTAAATAAACACACACACCCGAAAAATCCTTTATTAGAAATAAAAAACACACACACATTCCCTGGTTCACCACTTTAATCAGCCCCAAAAAGCCCTCCATGTCCGGCGTCATCCAGGATGTTCCAGCGTCGCATCCTGCGCTGCTGCATAGAGGTGACCGGAGCTGCAGAAAACACCGCCGCTCCGGTCACTTCCACGCAGCAAATGAGGTGAGTAGCGCGATCAGCTGAGCTGTCACTGAGGTTACCCGCCGTCACTGGATCCAGTGACAGCGGGTAACCTCAGTGACAGCTCAGCTGATCGCACGGCTGTCTTCATTAGCTGCGTGGAGGTGACCGGAGCGGCGGTGTCTTCTGCAGCTCCTGTCACTTCCATGCAGCAGAGCTGGACGCGACGCCGGAGTCCGTGGAGTACGCCGGACATGGAGGGTTTGTCGGGGTTAATAAATTGGTAATGAGGGACTTTGTTAGTGTTTTTTATTTCTAATAAAGGATTTTTCGGGTGTGTGTGTGTTTTTTAACTGTAATTTACAGATTAATCATGGAAGGAATCTCGGGGAGACGCCTGACATGATTAATCTAGGATTTAGTGGCAGCTATGGGCTGCCATTAACTCCTTATTACCCCGATTTGCCAACGCACCAGGGTAAATCGGGAAGAGCCGGGTACAGTCCCAGAACTGTCGCATATAATGTATGCGGCAATTCTGGGCGGCTGTTGGCTGATATTGTTAGGGTGGGGGGCTCCCCATAACGTGGAGCTCCCCATCCTGAGAATACCAGCCTTCAGCCGTATGGCTTTATCTGGCTGGTTTTAAAAATGGGGGGAACCGCACGCCGTTTTTTTTAATTATTTAATAAATAATTAAAATTAATAATTAAAATTAATAAATAATTAAAAAAAACGGCGTGCGGTTCCCCCCATTTTTAAAACCAGCCAGATAAAGCCATACGGCTGAAGGCTGGTATTCTCAGGATGGGGAGCTCCACGTTATGGGGAGCCCCCCACCCTAACAATATCAGCCAACAGCCGCCCAGAATTGCCGCATACATTATATGCGACAGTTCTGGGACTGTACCCGGCTCTTCCCGATTTGCCCTGGTGCGTTGGCAAATCGGGGTAATAAGGAGTTATTGGCAGCCCATAGCTGCCAATAAGTCCTAGATTAATCATGTCATGCGTCTATGAGACACCCTCCATGATTAATCTGTAAGTTACAGTAAATAAACACACACACACCAGAAAAAATCCTTTATTAGAAATAAAAACACACACATATACCCTGGTTCACCACTTTAATCAGCCCGAAAAAGCCCTCCTTGTCCGGCGTAATCCAGGATGATCCAGCGTCGCATGCAGCGCTGCTCCATGGAGGTGACCGGAGCCGCAGCACACACAGCCGCTCCGGTCACCTCCACACAGCAAATGAACACAGCCGCGCGATCAGCTGCTGTCACTGAGGTTACCCGCTGTCACTGGATCCAGCGGTGGATGCAGCGGTGGCCGCGGGTAACCTCAGTGACAGCAGCTGATCGCGCGGCTGTGTTCATTTGCTGTGTGGAGGTGACCGGAGCGGCTGTGTGTGCTGCGGCTCCGGTCACCTTCATGCAGCAGCGCTGGATGCGACGCTGGATCATCCTGGATTACGCCGGACAAGGAGGGCTTTTTCGGGCTGATTAAAGTGGTGAACCAGGGTATATGTGTGTGTTTTTATTTCTAATAAAGGATTTTTCGGGTGTGTGTGTTTATTTACTGTAACTTACAGATTAATCATGGAAGGTGTCTCATAGACGCATGACATGATTAATCTAGGACTTATTGGCAGCTATGGGCTGCCAATAACTCCTTATTACCCCGATTTGCCAACGCACCAGGGTAAATCGGGAAGAGCCGGGTACAGCCCCAGAACTGTCGCATATAATGTATGCGGCAATTCTGGCCAGCTGCTGACTGATATTGTTAGGGTGGGGGGCTCCCCATAACGTGGGGCTCCCCATCCTGAGAATACCAGCCTTCAGCTGTATGGCTTTATCTGGCTGGTATTAAAATTGGGGGGAACCGCATGCCGTTTTTTTAATTATTTATTTATTTATTTTACTGCACAGTATAGACACGCCCACCGGCTGCTGTGATTGGGTGCAGTGTGACACCTGTCACTCAGCGTGGGGGCGTGTCTCACTGCAACCAATCATAGGCGCCTGTGGGCGTGGAAAGCAGGGAATATGAGATGGCTGTGTACAGAGCACCGCGCGCCGGCCGGTATAAAGGCTCGGTCACGCTGTGCAGGCCGGCCAATCACTGCAATTCCACAACTAACAGGGCTGTGGCATTGCAGTGGTCTGCCAGCCAATCCCTGCATGAGGGCTGGCTCTCAAAAGAGCGCCAACATGCAGGGATGACGACCACGAGTAAAGCACGAGTATTGCAAAATTACTCGGTACCCGCCGAGTAGCCCGAGTACAGTGATACTCGTGCGAGTACCGAGTAGTTACAAGCATGCTCGCTCATCACTACTGGACAGTACTACATTTTTCATAGTCCAACAAGCAGTGGGCGTGGGGCAGGGGGCAGCCTAGAAGGGAGCGCAGAAGGCCGGTTTCTTTTAGCCTTCTTCCTAGTATCATCGGACACATCTCCGCCGTTTGTACTCCTCCTTTCGAGTCTGCTCTTTTCTCTGCTTCTTTTGCTATAGCCTTTTTGGCGCATTGCGCATTGGTGAGTTGCTTTCTCCTGCCGGAGGCACCCACGGGGGCCTTCGGCTCGACGACATCACATCGGGTAATGGGGGTTTAAGGATAAGAATTCGGCAATCTGAGACTGATCAAACCGGGAATGGCTGCTGGATATTTTTGTTTCTATTCCTGGCCCAGTGTGCCCTGTTAGATTGATTCGTAACTACATCGCTTTGCGCCATCATTCTAGTCCATGAAGACGGTTCCCCTCTGACAAGATTCCAATTCTTAGCGGTTTTTCGTAAATGTTTAACGTTTCTGGGTCTGCCCGCCAGCGAGTTTGGTACCCACTCCTTTGGATAGGGGCGGCGACTGAGGCCGCTTGGGCGGGATTGCCCAATGCATAGGCCGGTGGTGTTCTGCATGTTTTGCGAAATATATTAGTCCGGAATTATTGCTTCTTTGATCAATTATTTAAACAGGTTTTCCTTATTGTATACGTGTCACTAACAGTTTTTTCCTTTTAGGCGCGGCTAAGTCTGTAATTTGGTTACTGGGCCACTCCTATATTTGGCTTTCGTGGCTTCGAGGTGAATTGGAGAGGCATCAGGGGTCTCATATAGGCTCAAGTTATACCTGAAGTTGTGGAGATTGCCAGGTCTGCCTTAACTCCAGTGGTCCTCGTCATTCACGCGGGTGAAATGACCTCGGTTCCCGCCGCAAGATGGTATTGAGCAGGCTTTGTTCTTTATGGGTGGGGGTCGGAGCACAGTCCAGGGCCTCTGCTCCTCCGTGGCGGTTTTGAGCCAAACAGTTGTTCAGTTACGAAAGCTAAAGTGCGCCGGAAATCCGGCCTGGCACAAAGTTTCGTTTGAAAGTATTGATTAATAATGGTTAATTGTGCTGTGACTGACCTCCATCCACAATAAAAGATGAGAGTTGTTTAATTTTGATAAAGCTCTCCTAATAAAGTTTGTATTTTGGTTAATTTGGTCTCGGAGTGGTTAATCGGACATGGGAGGGTCTTGTTTGCGGGGTGTGGGTCTCAGCAGTCTATAGGGCATGTCAGTGTTTTACTGAATGCACCCTGACTGCTGTGCCCTGGTAGTAAGGGGTTAAGTTCCCTCTCATGTCCGATTCTCCCTCCTCCCCTTCCAGGGGTGTTATCCAATGGGAATGTTCCCATGATCCCACTCTTTCCCCTATAAATATTCCCCCTCTTCCTGGTTCCGGTCTCTCCTTACCTTGTGAGATCCAGACGCTGCTGTCCCACCCTCCCTCCCTATCTTTTGGTTAATCTTTTCAAGTCACAGCGGTTTTGAGCCAAACAGTTGTTCGGTTACGAAAGCTAAAGTGCGCCGGAAGTCCGGCCTGTCACAAAGTTTTGTTTGAAAGTATCTATATATATAATTTCCTTATTCTGTCTGTCTGTCTGTCTGTCTGTCTGTCTGTCTATCATGCTCCAAAATTGTGTCCTTACGGTGACACAAAGCTGATTGGCCGCTGGGCTCGCCATGGCCCCGCCCCCCCACACGGATTGGCCGCTCGCCCAGGCTGCGCCCCCACACGGATTGGCAAGCCGCTCGCCCAGGCTCCGCCCCCCCCACAAATTGGCCTCTCGCCCCGGCACCCTGCAGGCATTGGCAATTCGGCCACGCCACGCCCCGCCCCCCTCACGCAATGCACGCTAGCTCTGGCCCCGCCCCCTCCCTCCCCCCGCGCATTCCCCGAACTGACACGGCTGTCACGGAGGTGAGTACTGTACTCCCCCCCGCGCATTCCCCGAACTGACACGGCTGTCACGGAGGTGGGTACTGTACTCCCCCCCCACCCCCACGCCCCCCCCGGCCCCCGCTCGCACGGGAGTGGTGTGGATACGTTGGTAACCATGCTCGCATGGTTACAAGCGCATCAAGGTCCTGCAACGGCGGAAGATCCACACGCACACACATAACAGCACACACACAAACATACACACACATCAGATCACACTCACTCTCACACACACCTCACACACACCTCACACACACCTCACACACACCTCACATCGCATCCACACACTCACAGCATCCGGCGATATCGCTTGCTTCTCGGCCTCGATACTGTGCTGTTGTGACCTTCCAGGACCTGACGGAGGATCACATGGCCAGAGGCATGTGGTATCTCCGGATGTTGTGAGTGTGAGCGCGTATGTGCGATATCGTCAGTGTCTGTGTGTGTGAGTGTATGCGATCGGGTGTGTGTGAGTGTATGCGATCGGGTGTGTGTGAGTGGATGCGATCGGGTGTGTGTGAGTGGATGCGATCGGGTGTGTGTGAGTGGATGCGATCGGGTGTGTGAGTGTCGGCAGAGGAGCACGGCGTGCTGGAGGAGGCTGGGAGCAGAGAGGCTGATCATGGGGAAGGCTGGGAGGGGGAGGCTGATGCTGGGGGAGACTGGGAGGGGAAGGCTGATGCTGAAGGAGGCTGGGAGGGGGAGGCTGGGAGGAAGGAGGCTGGGAGGAGAGAGGCTGATCCTGGGGATGGCTGGGAAGGGGAGGCTGATGCTGAGGGAGGCTGGAAGGAGAGAGGCTGATGCTGGGGGAGGCTGAAAGGAGAGAGGCTGAGGCTGGGAGGAGAGAGGCTGATGCTGGGGAAGGCTGATGCTGAGGGAGGCTGGGAGGGGAAAGCTGATGCTGGGGAAGGCTGGGAGGACGGAGGCTGGGAGGAGAGAGGCTGATCCTGGGGAAGGCTGGGAGAGGGAGGCTGATGCTGGGGGAGGCTGGAAGGAGAGAGGCTGATGCTGGGGGAGGCTGGAAGAAGAGAGGCTGATGCTGGGGGAGGCTGATGCTGGGGGAGGCTGGGAGGAGAGAGGCTGATGCTGGGGAAGGCTGGGAGGAGAGAGGCTGATGCTGGGGACAGAGAGGAGAGGCTGATGCTGGGAGGAGAGAGGCTGATGCTGGGATGAGAGAGGCTGATGCTGGGAGGAGAGAGGCTGATGCTGGTGGAGGCTGGGAGGGGGAGGCTGATGCTGGGGGAGGCTGGGACGAGGGAGGCTGATGCTGGTGGAGGCTGATGCTTGGGGAGGCTGATGCTGGGGGAGGCTGGAAGGAGAGAGGCTGATGCTGGTGGAGGCTGATGCTTGGGGAGGCTGATGCTGGGGGAGACTGGGAGGGGAAGGCTTATGCTGAGGGAGGCTGGGAGGGGGAGGCTGGGAGGAAGGAGGCTGGGAGGAGAGAGGCTGATCCTGGGGAAGGCTGGGAACGGGAGGCTGATGCTGAGGGAGGCTGGAAGGAGAGAGGCTGATGCTGGGGGAGGCTAGAAGGAGAAAGGCTGATGCTGGTGGAGGCTGATGCTTGGGGAGGCTGATGCTGGGGGAGACTGGGAGCGGAAGGCTGATGCTGAGGGAGGCTGGGAGGGGGAGGCTGGGAGGAAGGAGACTGGGAGGAGAGAGGCTGATCCTGGGGAAGGCTGGGAAGGGGAGGCTGATGCTGAGGGAGGATGGAAGGAGAGAGGCTGATGCAGGGGGAGGCTGGAAGGAGAGAGGCTGAGGCTGGGAGGAGAGAGGCTGATGCTGGGGAAGGCTGATGCTGAGGGAGGCTGGGAGGGGAAAGCTGATGCTGGGGAAGGCTGGGAGGACGGAGGCTGGGAGGAGAGAGGCTGATCCTGGGGAAGGCTGGGAGAGGGAGGCTGATGCTGGAGGAGGCTGGAAGGAGAGAGGCTGATGCTGGCGGAGGCTGATGCTGGGGGAGGCTGGAAGGAGAGAGGCTGATGCTGGTGGAGGCTGATGTTTGGGGAGGCTGGGAGAGGGAGGCTGATGCTGAGGGAGGCTGGGAGGAGGGAGGCTGGGAGAGGTAGGCTGAGAGAAGAGAGGCTGATGCTGGGGGAGGCTGATGCTGGGGGAGGCTGGGAGAGGGAGGCTGATGCTGGGGGAGGGTGGGAGGAGGGAGGCTGGGAGGAGAGAGGCTGATGCTGGGGAAGGCTGGGAGGAGAGAGGCTGATGCTGGGGACAGAGAGGAGAGGCTGATGCTGGGAGGAGAGAGGCTGATGCTAGGACGAGAGAGGCTGATGCTGGGAGGAGAGAGGCTGATGCTGGGAGGAGAGAGGCTGATGCTGGGGGCAGAGAAGCTGATGCTGGGGGCAGAGAGGCTGATGCTGGTGCAGCATGGGGGATGGAGCACGATGGGGGGGTGCGCAGCATCGGGGATGGAGCATGATGGGGGGGTGCGCAGCACCGGGGATGGAGCACGATGGGGAGTGCGGAGTATGGCGGATGGAGCACGTTTGGGAGTGCGCAGCATGGCGGATGGAGCACGTTTGGGAGTGCGCAGCATGGCGGATGGAGCACGTTTGGGAGTGCGCAGCATGGGAGATGGAGCACGATGGGGGGTGCGCAGCATAGGGGATGGAGCACGATGGGGAGTGCGCTGCATGGGGGATGGAGCACGATGGGGAGTGCGCTGCATGGGGGATGGAGCACGTTTGGGAGTGCGCACCTCCCCCCAACACACACACACACACACACACACACGCGCGCGCGCACTGCACAACACACAACACACCACACACACACACACTGGGAACCACAAACAACTGCCCTACACAGACACCCACACACACAGACAACGCTGCACACACACAACACCCAACACACAAACATCGCGGCACACACAAATATACGCACATACCGCACAACACACACATTGCACAAAACATACCTCCCCCAAAACACACCACACACACACAAACCGCGCAACACACATACAACGCTACAGACACACAGCGCTCCACAAACAACGCAACACACGCAACACACATACAACACCGCTCTCACCCCCCGTCACACCCAGACAACACCCAGAACATGTACAGCCCCTACACAAACACTTGGTAACTACACACAACAACATCTATATATATATATATAACAAAAATCATACATGAACTACACAATACGTAAATTCTAGAATACCCGATGCGTAGAATCGGGCCACCTTCTAGTTGATTAATAATGGTTAATTGTGCTGTGACCGACCTCCATCCACAATAAAAGATGAGAGTTGTTTAATTTTGATAAAGCTCTCCTAATAAAGTTTGTATTTTGGTTAATTTGGTCTCGGAGTGGTTAATCGGACATGGGAGGGTCTCAGCAGTCTTACGTTTGAACAAACAAGCTATAGCTCAGACGACCTCCACAATACTTGATACTGTTTTACCGCCTGTGTAAAACAAAAAAAAATCTTCAATACAGACATCTTAAATTCACGTTTTTCAGTGTTCTGTAATCGTAATGAAAATGACCTTTTAGCAATGTAGCTGCCAAACCGGTAGGAGCAATTGTTTTTACAATGCCACCAGTCCCAACTATAGTAGATGTCAAAGCATTATAAACGAATGTCTTTCCAGAACCTCCTGCACCAGATAAAAAAAATCATTTTTGTGACGTGGTTGGATTATTAACTGCATTCATGATTGCTTCAAAGGCGCCTCGTTGTTCTAGGTTTATCAGAAACTGCAGTCATTCAGATTCATGTTTCTCCCTTTAAACATCAAGAATGTCACACATTTGATACGCATCTGATGGGGAAGGTAGTCCACAACTTTTGCAATTGTAGCGCCCTGGAAAACCAGGTAGATGTACACATAGGCCCCCGCATAACACCTATCCCACACAGGGATAAATCAGCTGACCTGAAACCCTAGTCACCCCCCCAGGGAAGGACAGACACACAGTGGGCTAGACCAGGCGGATAGGGAACGCCCACCTAGGGGTCTGGAGAGCTCGGGGCGGGAAAACAGTTAGATAAGTTTACGACCACGTTCAAGTTGGCGTGGAGGTGCCAGGGTCGGAGCCCTGACACCTTGGCTAGGTGGCAGACGGTAGCCAGAGTCTGCTCGAGATGGGAAGACGGCTACGAGGGATCCGAGGTGGACCGGGACAGGGTTGGAACCCACCGGTACCGACACCGGATAACCGACCCGGAAACCGTGTGCACAGAGGGGGTACTTAGACCCTGAAGCCAGGACCGGCACCGACGGCCTAGCTAATTAACCAATTGAGGGCAGGATTTTAGGTCCTGTCCCAACCTAAGTCCCGAAAAGTAGACAACCACCCACAGAGAGGGATAGGGCAACCACCAGGGCCCGTAGATCCCAAGGGTCAACGTCAGACGGGCACGGCTCCCAACCAAAGGACCGAGAGTAGACACCCGTGTTTCAAACCAGGAAGCCCTACCTACAACACACTGCGTGCAGAGGAGAGAGACTTTGACTACCAGCCCGGGTGTGGGATCAGATACACCTGTCTGCGGCAGCCGGCCACCATCACCTTGGTTTACCACAGGACTTGTGTGCTTTATTTGACCGTAACATCCCCGGCCTGGCCGGGTGTGCCGGCCCCTGCAATCACCATCCTCAGCATAGAGACACTGGGCCCCAGGACATCCATCCCTACCCAGGGGTTAACATCCAGCTGCCAGCCCAACGTCACCGGAAGACCCGCAACGGCAGCGGTGGTGCTGCATCTCACCACACACTGTGGGTGGCGTCACAGACATTTTACAACCAATCCCATATAAATACGTTCCCCTTTATTCGGAGTGTCCGCGCGACCTCCGGGTCCGGAGAACCCCTCAAGCCGTACCGCAGATCCAGATCCGAGCAGCACTGGCTGCTGGCACGGGGGCGGCACACAATCTTTAACAAACTGTCGTAAGTGGTCTTGGATATCGGCAAGTGTTTGCTGCTTGGCCATATATTCGCTGTGAGTCAGGAGGAAGTCTTCGATCATGTTATTTATATAGTTGTTGTATAAATCAAGTCCACTTGTGATGTTGGCGTGGTTCAGGATTGCAGCAAATAGCTGTCGAAGCTCACCGGGCATTCTAAATAAAGATGCTTCTTCAATGGTTTTCTCCCACTCTGAGTAATCATGCAATAATCCCATAGCCCTTGCTGCCAGAATATAAATTTCATATGTGTGTCCTTCCACTGTTCTCAGATCTTCGAATGATCTAGTGTACCGCCGCTCGGATCCGTGCTCGTACTGCAGGTGGTGGCTCGAGCCTCTCACGGACCCAGGGGGTCACGTCGCTCTGCAAGGGAGTTGGCGCTACACGCGGGGACTTGGGTGAGTAGTTCCACGGCCGGGGCCGTGGTCATTTGGTTTGGATTGTAAGTTCGTGACTCCACCCACGGGTTGTGGTGAATGGATGGACACCACCGCTGCCGTTAACTAGGCCTCCCGAGGATGGTGTTGCGCAGCTTGGTGTTGACCCCTCCGTGGGTAGGGGAGCGATGGTCCCGGGGGCCCGAGGGAGGTGCTGAGGCGGGGGAGCGGGTTGGACGCTGGTGCGGTGCGCAGCCCGAAGGCACTGGTGTACTCACTCTGACACAATACACTGGAGTCTCTGGTAAACCAAATGGAGTGATGAACGGGGCCCGCAGCCGGCTGCAGCTTCTCCCGGTATAGGTTTGTGGTTTCCGCCTTTCTCCTGCACCTCTGTGAGTAAATGTTTGACTCCTATGTCTAGACACCGGTAATCCGCTTCCCGACTTGTATATGCCGTAGGAGCCCGTTTGCCTGCAGACGCTGGCCCTTTGAGTCTCTAT
This sequence comes from Anomaloglossus baeobatrachus, assembly GCF_048569485.1. Taxonomy (NCBI): domain Eukaryota; kingdom Metazoa; phylum Chordata; class Amphibia; order Anura; family Aromobatidae; genus Anomaloglossus; species Anomaloglossus baeobatrachus. The sequence continues at coordinate 634,421,365 of NC_134356.1, read as the reverse complement.
GCCTTGGCGGTGGCTCTACCCTGTATGGTTGGGCTGTTGTCTTCTAACGGGACTTGTGTGGGATAGGTCCTTAAGTCCAGTCCGCAATCAGTTGATTTGACTCGGCCCTGTCGGTTCGGGGCTTCGTCTGGGTCTGAGTACCCCTCCTGGTGCTCCGGTTTCCAATCAGTTCCCCGGTTCGGTACCGGCGGGCCACCGCCCGACCCCGGTCACTACGGTTTCACCGGCTGTAATCCCAGCTCCTGCAGGTGGCCACCACCGTCTGCCTCCTTGCCAAAGGTGACTGGGCTCCGACCCAGCCACCGGAGTAGTCTATGGCAGGCCTGGGCGCAGGTCTGCCCTTGGACTCAACCTCCCTCCTTCACTGTCAAAACTACTCTGCACTATCAACTTGAACTTATGTCTGTGTTTTCCCGCCTCCACGCCTTTGAACTCCTCGGTGGGCGGAGCCAACTGCCTGGCTCTGCCCCCCTGGTGTGGACATCAAATCTGGAGGGTGGTGACAAGGTTTTTAGTTTGACTGATGTCACCTAAGCGGGAGGGGATGTGGTGTTGTGTGTGACTACCTGGGATAACCTGACTAATCCAGGGCGTCACATTCCCCCTTGGTTTAATGCAGACCGTCCGTGGGCTGCCCGTCCATCACCGGTTTATTTCTGTTTCTGAAAAATAGAAAAACGGGAACATAGTACAAGTATACTAACATTTGTACAAACTTTTCAACACTTTTACTTTTTTTTTTATTAATACAGGAACCGGGTCCTCCAGTCACCCACCCAAACAACCTAGCCTTGACGCTGCCCCTAAGAAGTGGGCAGCACCCCTTTTCCCCAGTCCAGGAACGGGCCCAGGTGTGTTTAACGGGACAGGTTTCACAGTCCTTTCAGAGGCCCCACATCCAGGGGACCCCTGACTCGGAGGATGGCCACCGGTTGTAGTGGTGGCGGGCCTCGGCCAACAGCTTCCCGCAGGCCCATCCTCCAGTCTGCCTCTCCGGAGGCGGTGAAACCGGACGGCCGGTAAAGGGAAGGGTTATTTAGATGCCCAATAGATCTTGGGTGGCCTGCCAGTTTTCGGCCTTGTCTTTTGTAAAAACAGGGGCAAAACAAAGTCCCAACGGGGACGGGCAGTAGGGTCCCAACGGGGACTGTGTCACTTGGGCAGCCGTGTTCCGCTGCCTTTAACTTTGTCAATCAGGTGAAAGCCTCGGGTGATTAGTGCTCATTCATTCAGCTATTTACACAATCAACATATTGCACCCCTAAATGGCAGTCTCCCTGTACTTAAGCGGGGGCCTACCTAGGTTAGGGCGTGCGGACCTCCTGGGCCCAGTGTTGTCAGTGGGACGAAGGGGACAACTGGTCGCTCTTCCCATGTGTCAGGTATGGTAGGTAGAGACCTACGGGGACGTAGTATAGGTGCATCCCTGGGCGCTTGTTCGGGTGGCTCGCTGGTGGGCGTTTCCGTTTCTCTCTTTTCCACAGGTTGTGGGAACATTATCATGGGAACAATTACCGCACCATTCTACATAGGCCAGTCCGCTGGGAAGTCACCCATCACGGTATGAATCACCTCTTTCTTCTTTTCCCCGCTCAGCACGGGAACCGGAGCCTCATCCACCAGCCTCAAGGGGTCCGGGCATCTCTTCAGGTGGTTCCTGGAAATGGTGGCCGTGGTCTTCCCCTGGTCGCGACTGATCAGATAGGTCTTCTCGTTTTCCCATCCAGGGGGCTGTATGACATATGGGGTCCTTTCCCACTAGTCGTCGAGCTTATGCGTCCTCCTCTTGCGCTTCAGTATCACATCCCTGGGTTCAAAGGGGGCACCCGGAGCCTGCTTGTTGAAGCGCTGCTCTTGCTTTTCTCGGCTCTGGCGCAGATTCCTTTCCACATACTCCTGGATCTGTCGGTACTGCATCTGTCGCTTGGCATCCCACTTGTTAGTGGAGGAAAGGACTACGGGTGCCTCTATGTCCATTTCTAGGTCAGGCTCTCATCAGATATGCAGGCGTGCACTTGGTGGAACTGCAGGGGATGTTATTGTACATGTCCACCAGGTCAGGCAACTTCTCCGGCCACAGGTTCCTCGCCTCCAACGGTAGTGTCTTTAGGAGGTTCAGGACCAGGTGATTCATGTTCTCACACATCCCGTTAGTCTGGGCATGGTATGGCGTAGTCCGGATCCTCTTACACCCGTACAAGTGACAGAACTCTTGGAACACCTCCGCTTCAAAGGCCGAGCCCTGGTCTGTGAGCACCCTTTCCGGGTAGCCATGAGGTCAGCAGAAGTAGGCCTGGAAAGCTCTAGCTGCAGTATGGCCCGTCAAATCTTTAACAGGGACAACCACCATGAACCTGGAGTAGTGGTCTACAATGGTCAGGGCATAGGTATACCCGCTTCGGCTGGGCGCGAGCTTGACGTGGTCTAGGGCAACATACTCCAATGGCTGGTGAGTGACGATTGGCTGTAGGGGGGCCTTCTGGCTGGCTTCGTCCCGCCTTCTCAGTGTGCAGGGACCACATTCTCGACACCAGGCCTCCACAGACTCCCGCATCCCACTCCAATAGAACCGCTCTCTCAGCAACATCTCCAGCTTTTTCCAACCAAAGTGTCCGGCGCCATCATGGTAGGCCTGCAGGACCCTGGGCACACTGGCTTGGGGGACCACCACCTGGCGGACCTTCTCATGGGTCTTCGGATTGATCATTTCCCTCTACAGCTTCCCATGATGTAAGTACAGCCGGTTTCTCTCTTTCCACAGCCGTTGAGCTTCTGAGGGGGCTGTGGAATCCATCCTGGAGAAGCCCTGCGCGATCATGGCTTTAACCAGCTGGATCGCAGGTTCCTGGTCCTGAGCTTCTTGCCACCCCTGGCCGGGCAGCGGGTCAAGGTTCACCTGCTGTTGGTTAACGCAGGGCTTCTCGTCTCGTGGCTGATGGAATGCGGGTAGCTCAAGTTCTTCAAGGTCGTCGTCCTCCACCCCTTCATCGGGTAGATGCGGCATCCGAGACAGCGCATCCGCATTAGTGTTCTTGCGGCCGGCCCTGTACTTGATAGTGAAATCATAATTGGACAGTCGAGCCATCCACCGATGCTCCAGGGCGCCCAGCTTGGCCGTATCTAGGTGTGTCAACGGATTGTTGTCCGTGTAGGCAGTAAACTTCACCGCCGCGAGGTAATGCTTGAATCTTTCAGTTATTGCCCACACGAGGGCTAAGAACTCAAGCTTGAAGGAGCTGTAATTTTCAGGGTTCCTTTCCGTCGGCCGGAGTTTTCTGCTAGCATAGGCGATCACCCTTTCCTTCCCATCCTGTACCTGGGACAGGACCGCACCTAGGCCCACATTGCTGGCATCGGTGTAGAGGATGAACGGGAGGCCGTAGTCTGGGTTGGCCAGGATTTCTTCGCCCGTCAGGGCTGACTTCAACTGGTGGAAGCACTCCTCATGTTTCTCTCTCCAGACAAAGGGGGGGCCGGGGGCTCTCCCATTCTTAGTTTGTCCCACAAGGAGGTCTTGCATGGACGCGGCCATCTTCGTGTACCCCTTGATGAAACGGCGGTAGTAGCCCACCAGGCCCAGGAACTGCCTCACTTCCCTCACCGTGGTTGGTCGCGGCAAGCTCTGGATGTCAGCAACCTTCTCCGGATCCGGGGCTACACCTTCTGCGCTCACCACATGTCCAAGATATTGCACCTTGGGTTTCAGCAGATGGCACTTAGAGGGCTTCAGCTTCATCCCATATTTGGAGAGGGCTGCAAACACTTCTGCCAGGTGCTCCAGGTGGGCCTCATACGTCTTGAAATACACAATCACATCATCAAGATACAATAAAACAGTCTCGAAGTTGAGATGCCCCAAGCAGCACTCCATGAGCTGTTGGAAGGTCCGCGTGGCATTGCACAGTCCGAACGGCATACTGTTGAACTCGCAGAGTCCCATGGGGGTAGCAAATGCTGTCTTCTCGCGGTCTTCTGGTGCAACCGCCACCTGCCAGTATCCACTGGTAAGGTCAAGGGTAGAGAAATAATTAGCAGTTTTTAGTGCAGCCAGCGACTCTTCAATGCGGAGGAGAGGGTAGGCATCTTTATGCGTTATCTGATTGATCTTCCGGTAATCCACACACATTCTCATGGTACCGTCTTTCTTCTTTACCAGCACCAATGGAGCTGCCCAGGGACTACAACAATCCCGGATGACCCCTGCCTCTTTCATGTTCCTCAACATGTTTTTGGCACATTGATAGTGTGTTGGTGGAATCGGCCTATACCTCTCCTTGATGGCTGGATGTGTGCCTGTGGGGATATGATGTTGAACCCCTTTAATCCTCCCGAAATCTAGCGGGTGCTTGCTGAAAACCTGCCCGTACTCCCGTACTACCCTGTATACCCCATCTTTGTGGTGTACCGGGGTGGATTCGGTGCCGACATCTAACTCCCGGCACCACCCCTCTAGTGGTGTAGATGGTGTGTCACTGCTCATGTTGGGTGTAGGGGTAGTGGGGGTGGTCTCATGGATGGCGTGGGGGTCGATGGTAAACAGCTTAGCTATGGTGGCATAGCGGGGGAGCCTAACCTCTTCCTCCCCGCAATTCAGCACTCTCACAGGCGCTCTCCCCTTTTTGACGTCAATCACCCCTCTGGCTACCATCACGGTGGGCCAGTGCTCCGAAGGCGAAGGTTCTACCAACGCTGGGTAATCCCGTCCCTGGGGGCCCACTGCTGCCCTACACCAAATCATCATTTCGCTCCTTGGCGGGACCACCAAAGGGGCTGCGTCCATCACTCGCACTCCACCAATCTCTCCACCCGTCAGGTTCACTTGCTGCCGGTGCAGGAGGGCCCGGATTTCACGCTGTAGGGCCCTCTGCCGACCTCCTCCTGCAGTGGCAGACAGTTGCTGCAGCAAGCTCAACACCTCTCCCATACAGTGCTCAATCACATTGGTCCCTAGGACACCTTTTGGGTTACGGTCACTGGACTCATTCAGCACCACAATCATCCCTTGGCATTTCAGCTGGGTCTGTCCCATGGTAAGGGTCACCCCCCGGAGTCCCACTTGGGTCATAGGGAGCCCATTGGCCGCAATAACGGTCATGCTATCATCGGGAGGGGCAAGTTCACTATCGGCCCAAAATCGCTGGTACAATGAATAAGGCATAGTGGTTACCTACGATGCAGTGTCCAACAGAGCCATGGTCGGGACGCCGTCCACTGTCAGAGAGATGATGGGCCGGCCTCCTACAAACCGGTCTCTCCAATCAGCCGGGCCATGGGGGTCTACTCCTGAGGATTGGCCCTTGGCCTCAGGGGTTGCTCGTTTAACGGGCATCTCCTAGAGTAATGGCCAGGCTTGTTGCACGTGTAGCACACAGGTGGCCCGTACCGTGGATCAGTGTTCTTCCTCCGCTGCATCCAAGGGACGTCCTCCGGGCTGTCGGCGAGCTGGATCTTCTCCTGGGGCTTGACTCTCATCGGGAGCTGGAGTGTGGCGAGGATCCGAGTGAGATCTTCATTCATGTGTCGGACCTGCGAGGCCAGCGCTTCTATCGTCCCGACTTGTGCGGCAGGGGCCGGTAGAGCCAAGGGAGGGGGTGCTACCGACACAGGAGCGGTTTCGACCGGCCAAGGGGCCACGTCAGGGGTGCCAACAGTTGGTGCTTGCAAAGCCTTGATGGCCCGCTCCTTTAGTACCGTAAAGTCTAGGTCGGCGTGCTCCAAAGTCCATAACCGCAGTTGTTTGTGATCTTCGGCAGACCCCAGTCCCTGAAGAAACTGCTCCACTAACATCTTGTTGCTGTCGGCCTCACTGATGGTGTCCACCCACCTCAGTGTCCGGAGGGCCGTCTGCAAGCGCAAGGCATAGTCTCGTATACTGTCCGCTGGCCGTTGCCGACACTGGTAGAACTGCATCCGCAACTCGGCCTCGGTGCGTGTTTCAAAGGCGGTCTGGAGTTTCTCGAAGATAGTGGTCACTGAAGCCCAGTCCGCGTCTGCCCAAGTCTCCGTCTCCTGCTCGGCCGCGCCGGTCAGCTGCCCTAGCACTACCGTCGCACGCTGGCTACCCGTCATGGCATACAGGTCAAGGATAGTGTTTCTCTTTTTCCGGAACACCTGCAAGGCATCAGGCTTCCCATCGTACTGGGGTAGCCAGGTAGCACCGGGCACGTATGGCAGGGAGATCGGCATTACTTGGGCAATTGCTGGACCTGCGGCCTCCCCTGCTCCTGTGACCGGAGCGAGGGCCACCACGTTCCCGTCTTCGGGCTCCGCTGCTCCTGCAGCTGACGCGCTTTCGCCATCTCCGGTAGGTACGGACATTTTCTTCCCGTTCCTCCTTGGTCTTTTCCGAGCACTTCACTTGCTTTTTGCTCCGCTCCGCTCTCAGGGGGCGGGGCTTTGCTTTTGCGCCCTCTCTGTTCAGGGAAGACGGCTCGGGCGGGAACTTTTCACGCCCAAGATGGCGGATTCTCCAATAAGGCACACTTCCACAGGTAAGTGGACGGTTCTATCCTGTTCGCAGACGCCAGAAGAGTCGATGTGTACCGCCCCGCGGGCTCGGCTGCGAGCGCCGAGCCACTCGGATCCGTGCTCATACTGCAGGTGGTGGCTCGAGCCTCTCACGGACCCGGGGGTCACATCGCTCTGCAAGGGAGTTGGCGCTACACGCAGGGACTTGGGTGAGGAGTTCCACGGCCAGGGTCGTGGTCGTTTGGTTTAGATTGTAAGTTCGTGACGCCACCCATGGGTTGTGGTGAATGGACACCACCGCTGCCGTTAACTAGGCCTCCCGAGGACGGTGTTGCGCAGCTTGGTGTTGACCCCTCCATGGGTAGGGGAGCGATGGTCCCGGGGGCCCGAGGGAGGTGCTGAGGTGGGGGAGCGGGTTGGACGCTGGTGCGGTGCGCGGCCCAAAAGTACTGGTGTACTCACTCTGACACAATACACTGGAGTCTCTGGTAAACCAAACAGAGTGATGAACGGGGCCCACAGACGGCTGCAGCTTCTCCCAGTATAGGTTGGTGGTTTCCGCCTTTCTCCTGCACCCCTGTGTGTAAATGTTTGACTCCTATGCCTAGACACCGGTAGTCCGCTTCCCGACTATATGCCATAAGAGCCCGTTTGCCTGCAGACGCTGGCCCTTTGGGTCTCTATGCCTTGGCGGTGGCTCTACCCTGTATGGTTGGGCTGTTGTCTTCTAACGGGACTTGTGTGGGAAAGGTCCTTAAGTCCAGTTCGCAATCAGTTGATTTGACTCAGCCCTGTCGGTTCGGGGCTTCGGCTGGATCTGAGTACCCCTCCTGGTGCTTCGGTTTCCAATCGGTTCCCCGGTTTGGTACCGGCGAGCCACCGCCCGACCCCGGTCCCTACGGTTCCACCGGCTGTAATCCCGGCTCCTGCAGGCGGCCACCACCGTCTGCCTTCTTGCCAAAGGTGACTGGGCTCCGACCCAGCCACCGGAGTAGTCTATGGCAGGCCTGGGCGCAGGTCTACCCTTGGACTCAACCTCCCTCCTTCACTGTCAAAACTACTCTGCACTGTCAACTTGAACTTGTGCCTGTGTTTTCCACCTCCAGGCCTGTGAACTCCTCGGTGGGCTCCGCCCCCCCTGGTGTGGACATCAAACCTGGAGGGTGGTGACAAGGTTTTTAGTTTGACTGATGTCACCTAATCGGGAGGGGGTGTGCAGTTGTGTGTGACTACCTGGGATGACCTGACTAGTCCAGGGCGTCACACTAGCACCTGTAAACAACATAAAGAAAATAATTAACAATGATAAAAACGTCAGGATGATCTAATAACATACAATTAGCTGAATAAGACTTACCTTTGATATGCATCAGGAGTAGGCGCAGCGAAAATCTTTCCATATCTTGTGGCGAGACAGAGTACATTCTTGGAAGGATCTTATCAGCACCTCTTTTTCTTGTCTTTAAAAACTTATTTGTCCAGACATAATGGTATGGTATTTCACAATATAAATACTGACATGCTGACGGATCAGTTTGGTTTAGAATTAACCATTTGGTAAGTTTAGTGCCATCACGCTGAGCTTTTTCCAGAGAACGCTGCTCCACTCCATCCTTAAAGTAAACTGATTGCTGGAAAGGAAGTTGTTCTGGAAGTCTTCCTACAGCATGGGAATGAGCAGACATCTCCTATTTTCCCAGCCGCCACATTGCTTCAGGCGATGCCAAATATTGTGTGTCGATATAAGTCTTAAGGGTACTTTACACGCTGTGATATCGGTACCGGTTTCGCTAGCAAGCGTACCCGCTCCCGTCGGTTGTGCGTCACGGGCAAATCGCTGCCCGTGGCGCACAACGCTCAGACCCGTCACACTACTTACCTGCCTAGTGACGTCGCTGTGACCGGCGAACCGCCTCCTTTCTAAGGGGGTGGTTCGTTCGGCGTCACAGCGACGTCACTAAGCGGCCACCCAATAGAAGCGGAGGGGCGGAGATGAGCAGGACGAACATCCCGCCCAACTTCTTCCTTCCTCATTGCGGGCGGCCGCAGGTAAGGTGAGGTTCCTCGTTCCTGCGGTGTCACACATAACGATGTGTGCTGCCACGGGAACGACGAACAACCTGCGTCCTGCAGCAGCAACGATATTTGGGAAATGGACAGCGTGTCAACGATCAACGATAAGGTGAGTATTTTTGATCGTTAGCGGTTGCTCGTACAAGTCACACGCAACGACGTCGCTAACGAGAAGGGATGTGCGTCACAAATTCCGTGACCCCAATGACCTCTTTTTAGCAATGTTGTTGCGTGTAAAGCGGCCTTTAATCTCGTCCCAGTGGTAGGTGTCGGTGTTGCTGGCTTCGTTCACTTGAACGATAGCTGCATCATGTCCTTGTACACGTACTTGAAAATATATTTGACGGTCTGGATGGAAGAGCAGATGTCCACATTTATGTGTGCGTTGTATTTCTGAGAGAGGTAGGGGGTTGTATGGTACAACCCAGCGGCTGTCAACTTCCACGTCCCTAATCTTGAGCTTAACCCCTTCAGCCCCCGGGCACTTTCCGTTTTTGCGTTTTTGTTTTTTGCTCCTTTTCTTCCGAGAGCCGTAACTTTTTTATTATTCCGTCAATCTTGCCATATGAGGGCTTGTTTTTTGTGGGACGAGTTGTACTTTTAAATGAAACCATAGGTTTTATCATATATTGTACTGGAAAACAGCAAAAAAATTCCAAGTGTGGAAAAACTGCAAAAAAAGTGTGATCGCACAATAGTTTTTGGGATGTTTTATTCACCGTGTTCACTATATGATAAAACTGATGTATCTATGTGATGCCTCAGGTCGGTGCGAGTTTGTAGACACCAAACATGTATAGGTTTACTTGTATCTAAGGGGTTATAAAAAATTCACAAGTTTGTCCAATAAAAGTGGCGCACGTTTTGCACCATTTTCCGAAACACGTAGCGTTCTTATTTTTTGGGATCTATGGCTCAGTGATAGCTTATTTTTTGTGTCTCGAGCTGACGTTTATAATGGTACCATTTTTGCGCAGATGCTACGTTTTGATCGCCTGTTATTGCATTTTGCGTAAAACTTGCGGCGACCAAAAAACGTAATTTTGGCATTTGGAATTTTTTTGCCACTACGCCGTTTACCAATCAGATTAATTGATTTTATATTTTGATAGATCGGGCATTTCTGAACGCGGCGATACCAAATATGTGTATATTTATTTATTTTTTAACCCTTTAATTTTCAATGGGGGGAAAGGGGGGTGATTTGAACTTTTAGGTTTTTGTTTTTTTTTTATTTTTTAAAACTTTTTTTTTACTTTTTTTTTAATTTTACTAGTCCCCCTAGGGGGCTATAGCAATCAGCAATCCGATCGCTGATCGCTATCTGCTGATCATAGCAATACAGCTGTAAACAGCAGATTCAGTCACTTTGGTTTTCCCTCTGCTCTCAGCCGAGGGAAAACGAAAGTGAAACAGCATAGCAGCAGGCGTCATCACATGACCCTGTGCTACGATGGCAACCACCGATAGTCACGTGATAACACACGTGACTTCCGGTGGGGGCGGCGGTAAGTAAAAAACATGGCCGCGCGCATTTAAATCTTGCTGCCAGACTTTGGCAGCAAGATTTAAGGGGTTAATGGCCGCGGGTGGAAGCGATTCCACCCGCGGCTAGCAGGCACACATGTCAGCTGTTGAAAACAGCTGATATGTGTGCCGATCCACGCCGCCTGCCCGCGGCAGGGGGCGGGGATTAACGGGACACGATCCTGGACGGATAGATCCGTCCAAGGTCGTGAAGGGGTTAATCCCATCTTTTCGTCTGTGATATACTGGATAACCATCCACATTAATATTTGTTTCTTCCCTGAAGTCTTTTAGAAACTTTTTGGAGCATGTCCGGATTCCTTTTACATCTTCCATGCACGGTGAATTTCTATTGTGTTCTCCACAGAGCCCATGAATCATGCAGCTGGTGACAACATTGTAAAGCTCCTTGTTATTATCCAAGTCAGGAATTTCTGCACAAACAGCATTGTCACAATCGAAACTTGTCTTCGTTTTCCAGAATTAAGAGCATATGGCAATGAGGAAGACCTGAAACAATAAATGGATGCATTAAATGTACATTATTAATAATTTCATTCTTAACATTACTGTTACGAACATTCAGATGAATCTCTGTAATACCTCTTTTTTGAAATTCAATGACGTAGGTGTATGCCTTCACTTTTCCCATCACTCCTCCTTTTTTTGCAGTCAAGTCATTTAGTAACTCTTGTAGCTTTAAGTGGATTATATTAGATACCAAATCTGGGCGGTCTATTGCTGCTTCATGTTGTAAAAGGCCTTTCTTCCCACTTTGGGTTGCAAGTGAACGTAATAAATAAATCCGGTTATCCAAATTTTGCTACCAAGGTCATCACATCTTGGTATTTCTGTGTCATGGCACGTTTTCCACCGGTAAAAGAAGAGGGAAGTATGACGATGTGACCCAGTCTCAGATCTTGTTGTTCAGCCCTACTGTTGATATAATCCATAAGCCCGACATATAATTCTACTCTGAGTTTCTTTTGGTTTTGTCTGTTCCAGTCCAGTCGCTGCGCTTCAACCTTTAGGTAGGCATCAATTATGTATTGTTGTGTCAGCTTGCCGGAATGTAACAGCGGGTTGAAGGATTGTCAATCCTGAAGGCGGTACTCATAGAATTCCCTCATCGACACATTCCTGTTTTTTTTTCTTGTTCCCCTGCATCGTGACTGATATCTTCCTGTTCTTCATCGTCACCATCCTCCATTTCATGACTTTGCCTTTTTGCAGTTCTCCTTTGCTTCCGTATTCCAGGTTGCCATCCGTGTTCACCATACGGAAAGAGGAGTGGATACACCATTGGATCACAGTTTGGGTTATGGTACACAATATTCTCTAGTCCTCGCTGCCCAATGGGATGAACGGCAATGTCTCTTTTGATCGGCGGCTCTCCATCATTGGAGACAAACACAGCTGCAATTTTATTGGCTGTCGGCAAGTTGTATTGGTGAGGGTCGTGTTGTCTATCCTTTGTTATCCACATTTTGATTTTATGCTGGTCGTAGCCAGGCTGCTCAATCAAATCCTTCATCATCTTGAAAGCCTGAGCAATTGGGTTGATACAGTATCTCTGAGTAAACAGTCAATAGTATTCATTATGTCCCTCTTGCATCCATCATTTTGCTCGTTATTTAATCGTTGAATGTTTGCATACTCAGGATCCAATATGTAGAGTTGTGAATATGAAGGAGTATCAGATCTAAAGAAAGGACAAATATATTTTTAATTATTAAAAAAGAGCAGGAATTAATTAAAAATGTACATTTAATTGTATGCTGGTCTTTTATCTCAGAGAAGTTGATGTACGGTGGTAAACTTGTCCGTGAATGACTAAAACGGGTGGGCCACCGGAAAATTTAATTGACTGAAATCCAAAGGATGCAAAGGCAAAAGCATTGTTGTACTTTCTAATGTTCTTTCAAAAACATTTTCCCTCGTTCGTATCTTCAGTTAACCACGCTTGAAACTGCTGAGGATAGTCATTTAATTCTCGTAAGTGTATGGTACCACTTCCGCAGCAGGACACAAACTTTGCACTGTGTAATTTTTCTTTCCAAAAGTGAGATGCAATCACTACACGTAACGTCTCGCTTTCCCACGTGCTGTTCACTGGGTATATTCTGTGCATTTCTTGCTGCATACCTCGAAGGTGGGGGCAGTTTACGTCGATGGGCATTGTTGTTTTCAACTTCCGCAGGTGTCAAATTCATTCTTGGTTGACGCTGGGTATATATATCAGCTTCCCTTCTTTCTGTCGTTCGGTTGATATAAACCTTTTGATATCTCTCTCTGTCCTTAACAATCCGCTCAGCTGTTCGTTGTTGATAAGCAATCCTACGATTTTGTCGATATTGTTGTTGTCAGCAGCTACTGCATCGTTGTCCGTTTTTTCCTGCGGCCTGTGAGATGGACCTGGCGACCCTTAGATCATTTTATTTGGGAGACTGCGGATGTAATTAAATGCATGTTTACCTTAGTTGAAGTGGATGAATTACATAGAAAGGAAGTGCCGCGTGTGGTAATGTGGCGGGTGGAGCCTCGTGTGGTTATCTGCGGGGGCGGAGCCTCATGTGGCAATGTGGGGGCGGGGCCTCGTGTAGTAATATGCGGGGGGTGCGGAGCCGCGTGTGGGCAGGGGGGTCGTGTGTAGGAGAAGCAGTGTGTGGGCGGGGCCGCATGTGGGCGGAGTTGCGGTGGGTGGGGCCACGTGTGGGTGGAGCCATGGGTGGGCGTGGCTGCATCTGGGTATGTGTGGGGGCAGAGCTACTGTGCGGGGGGCGGGATTAGCAAGTAATCACGATGGCTCTTATATATATAGATATGTACAGTATGTAAATATATAAAGTTGAGTCTATATATGTATGTATGTGTATATCCGCTAAAACGAACCTGCGCCTTCGCATTTACAATCACAAAATTTTGCAGTCACCTCACTTGACTCAGGGAATGTCATAGACTGTTTTGAGAGGAATTTTTTTATCCTGCACTTTATAGTTATTCGTCAAAACCCCCCACTTACTTACTGTTTGGATGTGTGAGATAATATATTGGATGTTTTGACAGCATGCATATTTATCAGGAGGCCTATAGCAACCAATCTCAGCTCTGCTTGCATTTTGCTACAGGTCATTAATAGGAGCTGTGATTGGTTGCTATAGGCAACAAAGGACATTAATATTATAAGAAAGCTTATGTGTCAGTTAATATAATTTTGGTTGTGAAAGGGTGGGTGGGAGAGTCTTAGTTACTATCCCGAGCAGCTTCAAGTACATACTACAGCTAGTGTGTAAATATACAGTGCCTTGCGAACGTATTCAGCCCCCTTGAAATTTTCAACCTTTTCCCACATTTCAGGCTTCAAACATAAAGATAAAAATTTTGATGTTATGGTGAAGAATCAAAAACAAGTGAGACACAATTCTTGCCCATTCTTCCTTTGCAAACAGCTGGAGCTGAGTGAGGTTGGATGGAGAGCGTTTGTGATCAGCAGTTTCCAGCTCTTTCCACAGATTCTCGATTGGATTCAGGTCTGGACTGTGACTTGGCCATTCTAACACCTGGATACGTTTATTTGTGAACCATTCCATTGTAGATTTTGCTTTATGTTTGGGATCATTGTCTTGTTGGAAGACAAATCTCCGTCCCAGTCTCAAGTCTTTTGCAGACTCCAACAGGTTTTCTTCAAGAATGGTCCTGTATTTGGCTCCATTCATCTTCCCATCAATTTTAACCATCTTCCCTGTTCCTGCTAAAAAAAAGCAGGCCCAAACTATGATACTGCTACCACCATGTTTGACAGTGAGGATGTTGTGTTCAGAGTTATGAGCTGTGTTGCTTTTACGCCAAACATATCGTTTGGCATTTTGCCCAAATAGTTTAATTTTGGGTTCATCTGACCAGAGCACCTTCTTCCACATGTTTGTTGTCTCCCAGGTGGCTTGTGGCAAACTTTAAAAAACATTTTGATGGATACCTTTGAGAAATGGCTTTCTTCTTGCCACTCTTCCATAAAGGCCAGATTTGTACAGTGTACGACTGATTGTTGTCCTATGGACAGACTCTCCCACCTCAGCTGTAGATCTCTGCAGTTCATCCAGAGTGATCATGGGCCTCTTGGCTGCATCTCTGATCAGTCTTCTCCTTGTTTGAGATGAAAGTTTGGATGGACGGCCGGGTCTTGGTAGATTTGCAGTGGTATGATTCTCTTTCCATTTCAATATGGTCGCTTGCACAGTGCTCCTTGGGATGTTTAAAGTTTTGGAAATCTTTTTGTAACTAAATCCAGCTTTAAACTTCTCCACAACAGTATCACGGACCTGCCTGTTGTGTTCCTTGGTCTTCATGATGCTATCTGCGCTTTAAACAGAATACTGAGACTATCACAGAGCAGGTGCATTTATACGGAGACTTGGTTACACACAGGGGCTTATATTTATCATCATCAGTCATTTAGGACAACATTGGATCATTCAGAGACATCAATGAAATTCTGGAGTGAGTTTACTGCACTGAAAGTAAAGGGGATGAATAATATTGCACGCCCCAATTTTCAGTTATTTATTTTTTAAAAAAGTTTAAAATAAGCAATAAATTTTGTTCAACTTCACAATTGTGTCCCACTTGTTGATTCTTCATCATAACAAAAATGTTTGTTTATGTTTGAAGCCTGAAATGTGGGAAAAGGTTGAAAAACTCAAGGGAGCCTGAATACTTTCACAAGGCACCGTATATGTATACCGTATATATATATATATATATATATATATATATATATATATATATACACAGTACAGATTAAAAGTTTAGACACACCTTCTCATTGAAAGAGTTTTCTATATTTTCATGACTCTGAAATTTTAGATTCACATTGAAGGCATCAAAACTATGAATTAACACATGTGGAATGAAATACGTAACAAAAAAAGTGCAAAACAACTCAAAATATGTCTTATATTCTAGGTTCTTCTAAGCAGCCCCCTTTTGCTTTGATTAGTGCTTTGCACACTCTTGGCATTCTCTTGATGAGCTTAAAGAGGTAGTCACCGGAAATGATCTTCCAACAGTATTGAAGGAGTTCCCAGAGATGCTTAGCACTTGTTGGCCCTTTTGCCTTCACTCTGCGGTCCAGCTCACCCCCAAACCATCTCGATTGGGTTCAGGTCTGGTGACTGTGGAGGCCAGGTCATCTGGCGTAGCACCCCATCACTCTCCTTCTTAGTCAAATAGCCCTTACACAGCCTGGAGGTGTGTTTGGGGTCATTGTCCTGTTGAAAAATAAATGATGGTCCAACTAAACGCAAACCGGATGGAATAGCATGCCGCTGCAAGATGCTGTGGTAGCCATGCTGGTTCTGTATGCCTTCAATTTTGAATAAATCTCCAACAGTGTCACCAGCAAAGCACCCCCACAGCATCATACCTCCTCCTCCATGCTTCACGGTGGGAACCAGGCATGTAGAGTCCATCTGTTCACCTTTTCTGCGTCGCACAATGACATGGTGGTTGGATCCAAAGATCTCAAATTTGGACTCATCAGACTAAAGCACAGATTTCCACTGGTCTAATATCCATTCCTTGTGTTCTTTCGCCCAAACAAGTCTCTTCTTCTTCTTGCCTGTCCTTAGCAGTGGTTTTCTAGCAGCTATTTTACCATGAAGGCCTGCTGCACAAAGTCTCCTCTTAAGGGCTGCTTCTCACTTGTGAGTTTCTCGCAGTAGAACAATGCGAGAAAATCTCGCATTGGAATCGGACACATGTTAGTGAATGATTCAGCTCTGATCTGCGATTTTTTTCTTAGTCCAAATCGGACTGAGAAAATAATCGCAGCATGCTGCTTTTTTGCGAGTTTCTACTGCGAGTTTCTCCAATGCAAGTCTATGGGAGCGTGTAAATAATCGGATGTCACGGGACGGCACTCACACCATCCTAGTGACATCCGATTTTCTATGTACATTTCTCGCATGTTTCCTAAAACACTGGAAACGAGTGATGTCTCCCAATGTCTGTCAATCACTATTCTATGTCAGTCGGTCTCTCCCTCTCGGTCTCTATTCTTTCTCTGTGTCGGTCCGTGACTATCTCTGTCCCTCTATCACAGTCTGTCGGTCATTTTCCCCTCCTCTCTCATACTCACCATTCCCCGATCCTCGGCTTTTACTATTTTGAAAAAGCCGGCCGCTCATTAAACAATCTCGTATTCCCTGCTTTCCCCGCCCACAGGCGCCTATGATTAGTTGCAGTGAGACACGCCCCCACGCTGAGTGACAGGTGTCTCACTGCACCCAATCACAGCAGCCGGTGGGCGGGTCTATACTGTGCAGTGAAATAAATAATTAAATAATTTAAAAAAACCGGCGTGCGGTCCCCCCCATTTTAATACCAGCCAGATAAAGCCATATGGCTGAAGGGTGGTATTCTCAGGATGGGGAGCTCCACGTTATATCAGTCAGCAGCCGCCCAGAATTGCCGCATACATTAGATGCGACAGTTCTGGGACTGTACCCGGCTCTTCCCGATTTACCCTGGTGCGTTGGCAAATCGGGGTAATAAGGAGTTAATGGCAGCCCATAGCTGCCACTAAATCCTAGATTAATCATGTCAGGCGTCTCTCCGAGATACCTTCCATGATTAATCTGTAAGTTACAGTAAATAAACACACACACACACACACACCTGAAAAAATCATTTATTAGAAATAAAAAACACTAACAAATTCCCTCATCACCAATTTAATAAGCCCCAAAAAGCCCTCCATGTCCGGCGTAATCCAGGATGATCCAGCGTCGCTTCCAGCTCTGCTGCATGTAGGTGACAGGAGCTGCAGCAGACACCGCCGCTCCTGTCAGCTCCACGTAGCAACTGAGGTGAGTAGCGCGATCAGCTGAGCTGTCACTGAGGTTAATCTCGGCCACCGCTGGATCCAGTGGCGGCCACCGGGTAACCTCAGTGACAGCTCAGCTGATCGCGCTACTCACCTCAGTTGCTGCGTGGAGCTGACAGGAACGGCAGTGTCTGCTGCAGCTCCTGTCACCTACATGCAGCAGAGCTGGAAGCGACGCTGGAGGTCCATGGATTACGCCGGACCTGGAGGGCTTTTTGGGGCTTATTAAATTGGTGAACCAGGGAATTTGTTAATGTTTTTTATTTCTAATAAATTATGTTTTCAGGTGTGTGTGTTTATTTACTGTAACTTACAGATTAATCATGGAAGGTATCTCGTGGAGACGCCTGACATGATTAATCTAGGATTTAGTGGCAGCTATGGGCTGCCATTAACTCCTTATTACCCCGATTTGCCAACGCACCAGGGTAAATCGGGAAGAGCCGGGTACAGTCCCAGAACTGTCGCATCTAATGTATGCGGCAATTCTGGGCGGCTGCTGACTGATATTGTTAGGCTGGGGGGCTCCCCATAACGTGGAGCTCCCCATCCTGAGAATACCAGCCTTCAGCTGTATGGCTTTATCTGGCTGGCATTAAAATGGGGGGGGACCACACGCCGTTTTTTTTAATTATTTAATTATTTATTTCACTGCACAGTATAGACCTGCCCACTGGCTGCTGTGATTGGGTGCAGTGAGACACCTGTCACTCAGCGTGGGGGTGTGTCTCACTGCAACCAATCATAGGCGCCTGTGGATGGGGAAAGCAGGGAATACGAGATTGTTTAATGAGCGGCTGGCTTTTTCAAAATAGTAAAAGCCGCCGCAGCAGTGTGAATGCCGTGCAGCGCCGCTCCGGGTATCGGGGATCGGTGAGTATGAGAGAGGGCTGCTAACTTCAGTCACTCAGGGGATTAGCGGTCACCGGTAAGCCCTTCACAGGTGACCGCTATCTATATTGAGCTGAGTGCCAATGCCTGCTTCTTTTCCTCTCTAGTACCGCTAATCAGGACGCGGCACAGACAGAGCCGCAGCATGACAATGAAGTCGGGTGAAGTTCACCCGAGTTCATTCTGATCGTGCGGCTCTGTCTGTTTCTGCTGTCATCTGACATTCAGCTCTGCTACATGGCTGTCTGTGTCTGCTGTCAGCGGCCATGTAGCAGAGCTGAATGGCAGATGACAGTAAAAAATACGCATTACACACGCATTACACACGCATTACACACGCTAGTAAAATCATTAATTTATTCAGAAAAAGCATCGCACTTGCGTTGCACTCGGACCTAACGTGAACTAAAATCAGCCGAGTTTTTTTCAGCCCAGTCGGACCGATTTTACTCGCATAGATGTGTTTCCAGCCTAACAGTTGTTCTAAAGATGTGTCTGCTGCTGGAACTCTGTGTGGCATTGACCTGGTCTCTAATCTGAGCTGCTGTTAACCTGCGATTTCTGAGGCTGGTGACTCGGATAAACTTATCCCCCGCAGCAGAGGTGACTCTTGGTCTTCCTTTCCTGGGGCGGTCCTCATTGTGAGCCAGTTTCTTTGTAGCGTTTGATGGTTTATGCCACTGCAATTGGGGACACTTTCAAAGTTTTCCCAATTTTTCGGACTGACTGACCTTCATTTCTTAAAGTAATGATGGCCACTTGTTTTTCTTTACTTTGAATTTGTATTATGCCAAGAAGTCTATTCAGTAGGACTATCAGCTGTGTATTCACCAGACTTCTGCACAACACAACTGATGGTCCCAACCCTATTTATAAGGCAAGAAATCCCACTTATTAAACCTGACAGGGCACACCTGTGAAGTGAAAACCATTTCCGGTGACTACCTCTTGAAGCTCATCAAGAGAATTGCCAAGAGTGTGCAAAGCAGTAATCAAAGCAAAAGGTGGCTACTTTGAAGAACCTAGAATATAAGACATATGCTCAGTTGTTTCACACTTTTTTGTTAAGTATTTCATTAGACATGTGATAATTCATAGTTTTGATGCCTTCAATGTCAATCTATAATTTTCAGTCATGAAAATAAAGGAAACTGTTTGAATGAGAAGGTGTGTCCAAACTCTTGGTCTGTACTAATACATACATATACATATATATACATATATATATATATATATATATATATATGTAACACCCCTTTAATTTGCCGCTGGGGCAGGGTGTTCGGTAGTTCTCACCTTGATATGACGCAGTGCCTCCACCCGAATCTTGCTAGGAGCTCTAGTGGAATGCAGAAGGGTCTTTGTCTTCTGCTAGGGGTCGACTCGGGAAACCCCTACCCACGCTCCGTACACACTCACAATAACTGAGGTTAGAAATCTTAACAGGTTTATTTGCAGCAGGATGACAATGGTAATTGCAGGGAAAAAGCAAATAACAGTGAAACGACAGGTAGTGTTATGCAGTATTCTACAAAAATGCAGGAGGGGCTCTTTGTAATAGACCTGAAGGTTAGGGGTAATGCTTCCTCTTTAACCTACACCACACACTCTGCTGACTACTTACAATCTACCAACTAACAGCTGCAGCCTCACAATTGACACAGTCCCAAATTGGGGCCCCAGTTGCCGCGGATGTCGGCGCGCTTGCAGTACGTTGGCGCGCTTGCAGTACGTTGGTGCACTTAAAGTAATGAAGGCAGTATTTCCCCAGGGCTGGTCCTATACAAACTCCCAGTTAGTGCAGTCAAAAGTCCTCTCTAGCAAGGCCTTGTAATTTGCTCCAGCACACTTCTCAAACTGTAGAACTACAAGTCACAGCAATGTCCTACTCACTTCTGTCTGCAGCAGGTCTGTTCTCTCAGACTATTCCACACTGGGGCGTCTGGATTCAATGTCTGGGAGAGAGTTGGTACAGCAGGCAAAATCCTTCTTCGGTGTGGTAAACCTGGAAGGCCGCAGCTCCTACTAATGGTGCCTCCTGTCACTTTCTTAGACAGTATCTCCTCACCCAGAGTTGCAGCTTCCCGCCTCCAAGATGACTCAGCTTCCTTCCACCCCTCCGTCCTGTTTCCTCCTCCCCCAGATTTGCAAGGCACCTTGGGAATTGTAGTATTCTCCAGTTCAACCAAAGAAGCAGCATCTGTAGAGGTGAATGTGGGTGGAACACTATAGATCGCTCCCAAAGCAGGTGTCACACTCTCCCCCTGGTGAGTCGCTGTAGGCTCCCAAGCACAAAATGAAGACTCACCACCTGGAAGGAAATTTTGTGTTAAAGCATCCTGACTAACACCACAACTAGTTACACCCAAATCACTAACAGGCCACATAGCTGTAGGGGGGAAATAGGGCCACGCATAGTTGGAATAGGGGTGTACTACTCTAGGAACCTCAGTGACTTGCCCCATCTGGTCATATGTCAGCATGATGGGGGGTCTAATGTCCCGTTTTGGACGAGTGTGCACGGCAGGGACAGGGACCCCCTCATTGACCCCTAGCTCTTGACTTTCAGGCTCTGTGACAGCAACCTCTTCACTTGGTAGCTCTGCATTTTCTAAACTCTCCTCCGACTGATCGCAACATGGGTTTGGTGCCGGACCACACTCGTCTTGGGACACTTCTTCAGCTGGTTGGTCTGTATGATCTGGAATTACAGAGCCTGGGTCACTTGTCCATCTGAAGCATGGTCCACATTCATCACTGGAATCACTCTCACTACCTTCAGGAGGGACCACAGGATGGGTCGCTTGCGGCGGCCGAAGACTCCTTCGGTGAGATCGGGTGGTTGCATGGGCTTCGGTGCGTTGTGGCGACTGGAATCGGACATTCTGTCCTATAGGTAGCAAATGCTGACGATGATAGGTCTTAACACCCCCCCGCCTTTCTCAGGCTTCACTCTGTAGACTGGGATGCCATGCAACTTCTCTACCACCACATAAGGTTCTGAACGCCATCGATCAGAAAGCTTGTGTTTTCCATGGAGGCCCAACTGACGGATGAGGACCCTATCTCCAGGTTGCAGGACTTGGTCCCGGACTCATTTTTGGTGCAGTTGTAGACGTGAACTAATTGACTTATGTGTCGACTCCACCTTCCTTTCTGTTTTGAATCCAAAGTGCCCAGCATGTTAAGAAGGGTACGGTTGAATCTTTCAGGCTGAGGGTCTCCTTGCGGATGAAATGGTGTGGTCCTGAACTTCTTGATCCCACAAACCTCACACAACTCCTTAATTAGCCGACTCTCAAAATCTCTCCCTTGGTCAGAATGGATGCGTGCTGGCAGCCCATAATGCACAAAGAATTTCTCCCACAAGGTTTTAGCCACAGTGGTTGCCTTCTGATCTCTAGTGGTGTAAGCTTGAGCATATCTTGTGGAATGATCAGTGACCACTAGAACATTGCTGACGTTTCCTTCATCAGGCTCAATGGAAAGGAAGTCGATACACACTAAATCAAGGGGGCCATCACTGGTTATGTTGACAAGGGGGGCGGACCGAGAAGGTAAGGTTTTCCTTAGGATACACCGCTTACAAGATTTACAGTATTGTTCAATGTCAGCTTCCATCTTTGGCCAATAGAACCGATCTGCTATGAGGCTGGTGGTCTTTTCCACCCCAAGGTGTCCATGATCATCATGCAGTGCCCTTATGACCATCTCACGGAACTGAGCCGCTTTTATCAACTGGGAAATAGAAGTGGGAAGCTTCTTGCAAGGGCCCTCCATCCCCGCTCCATGAATACTTACATCCCTTTCATAAAAGACCCAGGAAGTGATGGTCATTTGCATAGCAACCAGGACATTTTAGCAGGCTTCCGCACATACTACAAGGCGCTTTATGATATTAGGGGACAATCGGGACACATAGCGACATATGGGACTCAAGATGATGTTAAAGCTTACCTGAAATCCCATAATCTCCCTTCCATCTCAAATGATACCTTACTGGAGCTGGAAGAGGACTTCTCCCTGGAGGAGGTCAATGCGGTAGTCTCAGATTTGAAGTATGGGAAAAGCCCAGGTCCAGACGGGTTCTCAGCGGGTTTCTTTAAACAATTTTCAGAACTTCTAAATCCTCTGTTCCTATCGGTCTGTAGATATATATCTGCAGGGGGTGCGTTCCCTCCCCAGGCATTGATGGCCCACATCACAGTTATACCAAAACCAGGGAAGGACGCATCTCTTTGCTGCAACTATAGACCGATCTCGCTCATAAATCTAGATATCAAGCTTTATTCTAAAATGATATCAAATAGGTTACGAGACCTTCTTCCCAGACTGGTAAATCCAGACCAGGTGGGTTTCGTGCCCAGAAGAGAAGCCAGGGACAACACCCTGAGGACCATCTCCCTGATTGACGGCGCAAGACGTCACAGGATCCCCATGTGCATCCTGTCGGTAGATGCAGAGAAGGCGTTTGACAGGGTGCACTGGGGTTTCATGTTTCAGGTCCTTAAAAACATAGGGTTGGGAGAGCACATGATGAACAGAGTTACAGCACTCTACTCTTCGCCCACAGCACAAATCAAAATAAATGGCTCCCTCTCAGATTCCTTTACAATATGTAATGGAACAAGACAAGGGTGCCCCCTTTCCCCATTATTATATATTCTGACCATGGAACATCTGGCGGTGGCATTGAGGAGCAATATATCAATTAAAGGGGTTACATTTCATAAACAGGACCATAAATTAGCTTTATTCGCAGATGATCTGCTCCTGTACGTTACCTCTCCACTCATTAGTCTACCCAACCTAATGGCTGAATTGCGGAGG
Organism: Anomaloglossus baeobatrachus; assembly: GCF_048569485.1. NCBI lineage: Eukaryota > Metazoa > Chordata > Amphibia > Anura > Aromobatidae > Anomaloglossus > Anomaloglossus baeobatrachus. The sequence goes on along the minus strand of NC_134356.1, from coordinate 634,398,693 downwards.
TTCGGATCTCTGAGTAATTTTAAAATAAATACTCATAAATCCGAAATACTGAATATATCTCTTCCTCCAATGCTGGTGACTCAGCTCAAAGCCTCTCTCCCCTTCAAATGGCAGGTGGATTCATTGACATACCTAGGAATTAAACTGATGGCAGATCCCCTTGACCTCTTTAAATCAAATCACCGCCACATTTCCAGGAAGTTAGAATTAGACCTCAATAACTGGAACAAACTCCAGCTTTCATGGTTTGGGAGGATAAATGCGATCAAAATGGACCTGTTACCGAAGCTGCTTTATTACTTCCAAACCATCCCCTTAGTATTGCCGGCCTCTTTTTTCTCACGTCTGAAATCTAGCATAACCAAATTTGTCTGGGCACATAAACGCCCACGTATTTCCCACAAAATATTGAGTAGATCAAGGGATATGGGAGGAACTGGACTCCCTAATCTCCTTTTGTATAGCTACGCCTCTTTAGGGACGTGCGTTCTGGATCTATTTAACTCAGGTGAAACGAAAAGATGGGTGGAAGCCGAAAGCGCGCAATCTGATGTTGATCCGAAGGTAGTTATTTGGACCAGAGCACCACCCAGCTCCAGCTCTATCACAGTACCCTTTATCACAAAGCAATTGCGGAATTTTATGTCCCGAGGTAATAAATATCTTGACTTGTCCTCCATTCCAGGCCCATTGACACCGGTCCATAGTAATTCAGATTTTCAGGCGGGTTTCCATAGATCAACATTCCTCCATAAAAGGAAGAGTGACCATCCTATTATTCGTGACTTTATCTCAGACACAGGTATTACACCCCTAGATAATTACTCTTCAGATATCAACAAATCTCAAGATATGTGGTTCTTCTTTGAACAGCTGAAAAGTTTTATAGTGTCTATGGCTAGGAGGGTAGACATCTATAGGGCACTCACACCCTTTGAGGCCCTTTGCCTAGAGAAGGATCCTCCAGGCCATACCATTTCGACCTTGTATGACTTGTTTCTCAGATGCAGAGGTGCGAGGGACGGCTTGCCTGGGTACTTTGGGAAATGGGAGAGAGAGTGGGGGAGGTCATTCTCGGCTGAGGAGCGGACCAAAATCCTTCTCTTTATTGGTAAAACTTCGCTGAATGTGATATCACAGGAAAGGTGCTACAAGATCCTATCTAGGTGGTATAGGTGTCCTGTGAGTATCCATGCTGCCTTTCCATCAGCCTCTGATGTGTGCTGGAGATGCCAAAAGGAGAGGGGAACCCTCACTCATATCTGGTGGTCATGTCCCCCGGTGAGATCATTCTGGGAGAGCATTTTCCAGTTACTCAATAAACTCTCCTTGAGGCAGATCCGGCCCACAAAAGAGTTAGCTCTCCTGTCCCTCGGGAATGTTTCTGCTTCAGGGTTTAGGAAAGGTTTATTAAGACATTTTTTAACAGCTGCCAGAAACCTACTTCCAAGATATTGGAAGCAAACTAGAATCCCATCACGGGATGAATTCATAGCAGAGTGCAACGAGATCTTCAGGATGGAGACCTTGATAGGTCAGACACTCGGCAACAAGGACAAAGTTGATGCTACGTGGGCCCCGTGGATCATGTTCAGGGACTCACCGGATATGGGTCTATGGATTCACGGGGGGGCAGGTATGTAGGTAATTTTCCATTCTCTTATTTCTGTACCTAGAAGGTTAGCCTTGAAAATGTGGTTTTGATGTAGGAGGGCGCGTCCACTCGGGTGGGAACTCTTTGTACCCTTCCCCTTTCATCTTACTTTCCCACGTTTCTGTTGTCTTTACTGTCTCTAAATTCTTCTTCCACCTCCTCTTCTTTATCTCTTTTTTTTCAACTTGTTCTTCCTATTTCAAACACATACGAATTGTACTTGTTATTTTTGGTCGCCAGTGGCGCAGGTGTAGTCAAAGAACTGTTGTATTTTTAGCAGCTAGCTTGGATATATACCCTCAGCCTGCGCGCTGTGCAATTGTTTGATTATCTTCTTCTATTCTAATAAACTTTGATTTGAACAAAAACACATGGAAAAGGTTCTAAATGTTTCATGTTTTACAGATCTGTTTGTTGGAAAAGTCTTTGATTATTTTCAAACTAATTTTTGAAACGATTTGTTTTAAGATTGCTCAGAACACAGAAAAAAGACGAAAGATGGCGTCTAAGAAAATAAAGAATTCCCTTGATAAACTTGCTCCTATGCACAACTATACAGTTAAGTTCCCAAATGTAACCGATCATCAAAATCATACTACAAATGGAGAGGGAAAGAACGGTCTGTGTTACTGTGCTGTTTACATGTGATATTCTACATGATGCAAGATTTATATTCTAATTATGTTCCAATTTCCTTGTTTTAAGATTGCAAACTTCCGAGAAAAAGTGGATCAGAGAGTTCGCAAGAAAGTCAGAGAGCTTTACAGAGGGGGATTAAGAACGGTCAGGGACATAATGATCCAGCTAGCTGCCTTTGTAGCAAAAGAGTTTTTTTGTGATGAAGTCCCTGAGCGATCACGCAGAAGGTTCTATCCAACCAGAAAAGACATCGCAAATATTATTGTAACGTTAAGGCTATGTGCGCACGTTGCGTAAATAAATGCAGTTACGCTGCGCTTTGTAGCGCAGCGTAACTGCATGCGTCCTGCGTCCCCAGCACAATCTATGGAGATTGTGCAGGGGCCGTGCGCACGTGGCGTTTTAGAGCGCTGCGTTCTAAGAAGTTACATGTCACTTCTTCCGTGCGCTTTGCCGGCAGCTCCTGCTCTGTCTATGGGAGGAGCTGCAGGCAGAGCGCATGGAATCGGCTTTCACTACGGACATTTCTGCAGCGATTTAAAGCGCACATGTGCTCTTCAGATCGCTGCAGAAATTTCTGCAGTGAACTGTACGCAACGTGCGCACATAGCCTAAGGCAAGAGAATAGAAATTCTTTATTGGATCAAGAAAGTATTAGAAAATTAGTTGTTCAGTATGAAAAGCAAATGCCAGAAGACAACATTTTTTTCCGTGAAAACACCACCACCGAAGAGAAACGTGAGAAGCAAACGTTTTTATTCTGCTACCAAGCACAATGGCAGAGAAAAATATTGACTATGTATGGAAGCATAGTGCTTTTGGATGCCACGTACAGGACTACTCGATATGCGTTGCCTTTATACTTTCTATGTGTAAGGGCAAACGTGTGTTACCTGATAGTCGGAGCCTTTGTAAGGCTATGTGCGCACAGTGCGTTTTTTGACGCTGCGTTTTTGGCCGCTAAAAACGCACAAAAACGCACCTGCGCCGAAAAAACACATAAAAAAATGCATGCGTTTTTACCGCGATTTGGTGCGTTTTTGATCTCTGCGTTTTGCTGCGTTTTTCCAATGCATTGCATGGGGGGAAAACGCAGGAAAGAATTGACATGTCCATTTTTTTTTTCAAGCTCAAAAACGCAGCTTAACCCCTTAACGACCGCGGGCAGTAAAATTACGTCCTAAATGTCATAATGTTACTGCCCGCGGTCCTCCGGCGGCAGCATGCCGCGATCGGCGCACATCTCAGCTGATTTTCACAGCTGAGATGTGTGCCTGCTAGGCACGAGCAGAATCGTTATTTGCTCGTGCCGATTAACCCCTTATATGGTGCTGTCAATATGTGACAGCGCCATTATAAGCGCGGTCGCGGTAAACTTTTACTTACCGCCCGATACCGGAAGTCACGTGACGCAATCACGTTACTTCCGATAGTTGTCATGGTAGCACAGGGTCATGTGATGACTCCTGTACTACAGATGACTTGGTTTCACTTTCGCTGTGCCCGCGGCACAGCAAAAGAGAAAGAGAGCGTATCTGCTGTTTACAGCTGTGCAGCTGTGATCAGCAGATACTGCAGAGCGATCGGATTGCTGATCACAATAGCCCCCTAGGGGGACTAGTAAAATAAAAAAAAAAGTTAAATAAAAAGTTTTAAAAAATTAAAAAAAAACAAAAAAACCTAAAAGTTCAAATCACCCCCCATTCGCCCCATTGAAACTTAAAGGGTTAAAAAAATAAAAAATATACACACTTTTGGTATCGCCGCGTTCAGAAACGCCCGATCTATCAAAATATAAAATCAATTCATTTGGTCAGTATTCGGTGTAGCGGCAAAAAAATTCCAAACGCCAAAACGACTTTTTTTGTCGCCACAACTTTTGCGCAAAATGCAATAAGAGGCGATCAAAACGTAGCATCTGCGCAAAAATGGTACCGTTAAAAACGTCAGCTCGAGACGCAAAAAATAAGCCATCATTGAGCCATAGATCCCGAAAAATGAGAACACTACGGGCCACGGAATATGGCGTAAAACGTGCGCCACTTTTTTCGGACAAACTTCCGATTTTTTTTAACCCCTTATATAAAAGTAAACCTATACATGTTTGGTGTCTACGAACTCGCACTGACCTCAGGCATCACACCCACACATCAGTTTTACCATATAATGAACACAGTGAATAAAATATCTCAAAAACCATAGTGCTACTTTTTTTGCAATTTTTCTGCATTTGGAATTTTTTTGCCGTTTTCCAGTACACTATATGGTAAAACTGATGGTTTCATTTAAAAGTACAGCTCGTTCCGCAAAAAATGAGCCCTCACATGACCAGATTGACTGAAAAATAAAAAAATTACGTCTCTCAGAAAAAGAATGGCGAAAAGCGAAAAATCGGCCGGTCGTGAAGGGGTTAAAAAAAAAGTTGTGTGCGGACAGCAAAAATGAAAACTCATAGACTTTGCTGGGGAAGCAAAGTCATGCAGTTTTGAGGCCAAAAACGCACCCGAAAAACGCGCAAAAACGCCGCGAAAAACGCACTGTGCGCACATAGCCTTACACAAGAGGAGACATCAGAAAGCATCCAAGAAGCATTGCTTCTATTCAAGTCATGGAATCCTGATTGGGAGTCACATAGCTTCATGGTGGATTTTTGCTTAGAGGAAATCAATGCATTGACAAACATATTTCCAGGTATGTAATAATTGTATACAAATTTGAAGTCGGTGGAATCTATATCATTGTTTTTTGGATCTAGGTTTGGTTTTTTTTACAGGCTTTGGATATTTATAAGGCGAATACACGGTCATCATAGCCTGGTTCTCTGCACCCTATCTAACTAGCTAATTAGAAAGAGAGGACGGAGCAATGCCCCCGGGGCATTTGCAGAGGCCGTCATGACACCTGATTGGTGGGGAGGTCAGGGTGTCATAGGTGGGGTGAGGGGGAGGGAGCCCGTTTTGAATCGAAGTTTAGACAAGGGGGAGGAGCGGCATCTTTCCCGCTCCTGTGCCAAAAGCACCCATCTTACCTGAGGCCATGGAATCCGTGGAGCAGCTTCTGGAACGGCTCAGAGCAGCTGCAGGTGACCGTCCTCCTGGCTGGCTGCAGGCGACTGTAGCTGGGATCATCGGAGGGAGTATGGAGGCGGAGGGGACTTCCCCCCCCTGCGAGAGCGGCGCCTCCGGAGATCTAATCCGCCAGAGCGGTTTTCTCCCGATATGACTCCCCGGGCCCAGCGACGCTCCAGAAGCCCCTCCGGGGACCCTCCAGGCCGGGCGCCACGTGCAAAGAGGTCCAGCAACCCCAGTCTGGGAGGAATTCTAACGTGCGGCTGGGTCCAGCGGCGGTTAGCAGGCCTCTGCTGGAGTTGGGGGCGGGGCCTGCTAGCGCTGAGGCAGCGATGGACGCCGGGGCTGCGGCTGGGCGCTCTGGTGAGGAACCTGCCGAGCGCCCTGTGCCCTGTCAGCAGAGGAGTACGGAGGAACAGGCGGGCCCCAGCAGTGGGGGCGGAGCGAGAAGGCTGGGATCTGTAGTGCACCGGGCCTGGCGTGCAGGGCCCACGTCGGCTGAGCCCCAGTATGTGGAGGGGGAGAGATGGAATGGCGCCGGGGAGCTGCATTGCCGGGGGGGGGAGAAGGCAGGCAGCTCTCTGGTGCAGCCGGCCGGCCGGGCAGACATCAGCGACAGGATCCTTGCCCGGAGGGATTTTCCGGCCCTGTGGCGGCAGGGGCCAACAGCGGGGTGATGGTCGAGAGGAGTCCGGAAGCTACAGCGCAGCGGGATGGACGTCTGGAGTCTGGTGGTCCGGCTGGCGGGTTCTCTACCCCTGTGCAGCCTGGTGAGTATGCATCAATGTCTTGTTTGTCTTCCCAGTATTGTCAGGACCAGAATGCAAGGGGGGGGGGTAGGTCACCCGGGGATTCGTCAGGGGGGCCTATGGGTGGTGGGGTGTATGCGGCGGGAAGTGGGTGTGACGACATGGACTCTCATGGGTTAACGTTTCTTAAAATCCAGCCAGACAGCATGATAGATTGTCTATAGATGGGGGAGAAGTCCCTCATTGTTTTTACAAGACTCTTGTTGACTCAATGTAATTGTGTTGGCCACTGAAAGCTAGACTATTGTTCTCCAGACATTTCCAGTAACCATTGTATTGTAGTTGTGTATTGATAATGTAATTACCTTAGTAGCCATTGTCTAGTCAGTGGCTCCCAGTTTACATGTACACCCTCAGCCTTTCTAAGCACATCATTTAAATGAACATTATCCATGCAGCTTGAAATTCCTCCAATGGGAGAAGCAATCTTGTCCAACCAATCGATGAGGACGCAGTGTATCCAAGGGGAAGGTTGTGGCTATAAAAAGGACTTCTTTAAGCCACCAGTGGTTGTTGATGGTTGATGGATTCAGTCTAAGCTCTTTGGGGCTGACTGGAGGATCAGGACATCTTATGGCTTCAATCTAGGGACTCCGGATCCGGTTGGAGACCATATCCACAGCCTAGGGATTTCGACTCCGGCTGCCAGGATTTTAACATCAAACCAGGACTACCTAAGGAGGACACTCAGGTTGGGACAGTTCAGTCACCTGTTACAGACTTTGCAGACCTCAGACAGCTTGGAACCTGTGAGGCATGGACATTCTAAATCCCTGGTGAGCCAGCGGAAGGGTGAGACTCTGTTGCCTGTTACATTTGTGTGTTTTGCTGGTTATGTGTTATGTGCCGTTAATTGTTTGGGGATCCAATAAAGTCTAATTATTGTGGTTCCCTCACCCTGTGTTGTCTGAGTAGTGTTACGCCCACGGTTAAGGAGGCCGGCGTTCAGTTGGGATGAGCCCTGAGCCACGCTGTCTTTCTAAAGGCGGCAGGTTTTAGTGGACGAGAGCACCCACTGAGCCCCGTGTCTCCACAATTGGTGGCAGCAGTGGGATACTACTCAGCCTGGTTTACCCAGGGGAGCTGCAGGGGACTGGTGTTTTCGGACACCGTCCAGGGCTCAACAACCAGGGAGGCACATAAGCATACCCAGCAGGCCATAGGGGAGGCATTCAGGTTTCGGACGCTGCCATGTCCAACCCCACCAGCTCAGCCATGGGACAAGGACCAGAGAGGAGTTACGACCGCAGCAGTAAATGGATGCTACAGGATCTGTGCCAGATGCGAAAGATTGACTACAGGAACACTGACACTCGGTCAGACTTGATCCGGAAATTAGTCTGTTGGGATGCCCAGAATGATGCAGAGGATGATGAGGACACTGCCGTTGTGGTATCAGAGGAGGTAAACCCTGTATCTCATCCTAGATCCAGTGACAGTCTGGAAACAAACCAAACCCAAGCAGACCGAGTCAAGGAATTGTTTACTGCATTGGGGCCTGAAGCTTCAAGGGAAGAGAGGGCTGGTGTTCTGCAATTTGTGTTTGGATTTCCAATTTCCTCACCATCAGCACCTACCTCCAGGATAGACCACCACCAAGGAAGTCATCTTCGCTACAGGGATGTGCCAGTGTTTAATGATTCCAGCACTGAGATAGATGAACACTTGCAAAACTTTGAGATGCTAATGCGTATGCACCAGGTGCCCACAGATGAGTGGTCCAAATACCTGTGGACAAGCTTGCCGGTCCGGGCCCAGGAGGCTGTCCGATCACTTGGGCCTCAGGACTGCTTGGACTACGGAATTATTAAGGACACTTTGTTGGCCCTTTTTACCATAACACCCGAGAGACATCGCACTAAGTTCCGGACTATGTCTCGCCAGGGTGTCTCGTACGTCGAATTTGGCAGTCAACTCCGACGACACTGTAATCGCTGGCTCGATGGACGGGCTGCCCACTCCGCTGCTGCCCTCCGTGATGTGATAGTGCTTGAACAGCTGCTGGTGCAGATGGACCCGGAAATCCGAGAATGGGTAGCTGACAGGAAGCCCGACACCCCAGAGCAAGCAGCGCGATTGGCTGACGAATTTACAGCCAACCGACCCAGCTGGAGGCCCAATAGGTCCCTCAACCATGGATCCAAGCGACCCCCAGACTCACGTGCTGGACTAACTCGTTACCCCACAGAAGCCCCAACAAGACAAAGGTTTACCAACAGGGTGGGTGACTTGTCTAACCCACGGCGCTGTTATACGTGTGGGCGCCTTGGACACATGGCCAAAGAGTGTCTACAAAACCGGGACCCCATGCCTGGAGCCCGTCTACCAGTCAACATATGCCGAGATGAACCAACGAGACCTGAGGAATGCTACTCCCGAGAAACACCAATAGCTGAGGAAGTGGTTTATCCAGTCCACACCCTACGGCAGGCCGGACACCGTACACCAGCTAACCTTCATCCCCACATCCAGACTGTCAAGGTCGGTGATATACAGGCTCAGGGACTTCGAGACTCGGGATCTTCCATCACCCTGGTCAGCCCAGATATTGTTCCCACAGAACATCATTTACCTGGCCGCCAAGTGACCATCATCCTTGCTGGGGGCCAGCGCTCGAACATCCCTCTGGCACGAGTGCAGTTGGACTGGGGAACTGACCAAGGAGAGGTTGAAGTGGGGCTCATGGACGGCCTCCCCACCCCTGTAATTTTGGGAAATGACCTAGGACAAGGACTATCCAGCCAGTTTGTCACCGCCATCACCCGCAGCCAAGCCAAACACCATCCTGGTGCAGGTCTTTCTTCCAGCCCATCAGAGGAGAACCCAACTCCTCAATCTTCAGCCTCCTCATCAGAGCCAACAAATGTGAGTACATCAGACCCAACTGTGGCCATTGATTGGGGGGAGATAGATCGTAAAGAGTTCAGGGAAGCTCAACTGTCAGACCCCACCTTAGAGCTTATCCGTAGTGCGGCAAGCCAACCTGGGGGAGGAAATCAGGGGGAGGTATATAGATGGGAAAAAGGCCTCTTATATCGGGAGAAGCCCGCATCCTGCCCAGAAAAACCCTGGACCCGTGTACATCAGCTTGTGGTACCCCAGCCATACCGACCCCAACTGTTGCGTTTAGCTCATGATGTTCCTGCGGCTGGGCACATGGGGACCAAAAAGACTCGGGCCCGCCTGCTGCGTAGTTTTTTCTGGCCAAGGGTCACTCAAGAAGTGCAAAAATACAGAGCCTCTTGCCCACTGTGTCAGCGTATGGGGGGAGCCCCATGCCATGCCCCACTTCAACCCATGCCCTTGATAGGAGAACCGTTCCAGAGAGTTGCCATTGATATAGTAGGCCCCTTAGCCATCCCCAGCCGCAGTGGAAAAAGATTCATCCTCACCCTGGTAGACTTTGCCACCCGTTACCCAGAAGCCGTTGCCTTAACCTCCATAGATGCAGAGCACGTGGCTCAAGCTCTACTGGACATCTTTAGCCGGGTAGGGTTTCCACAGGAAGTATTGACTGACCAGGGGGCACAGTTCCAAAGTGAACTGATTCACACCCTGTGGGAAAAACATGGAGTCCGCCCCATGCGCACAACCCCCTACCATCCTGAAACAAATGGATTGTGTGAGCGCTTCAACAAAACGCTCAAACAGCTCATTAGCCGATATGTGGAGTCCGAGGGGGGGGGACTGGGAGAAAAACTTGCAGCAGCTCCTTTTTGCTTACCGGGAGGTGCCGCAGGACTCCACTGGGTTCTCTCCCTTTGAATTGCTGTACGGCCGAAAAGTACGAGGGCCCCTAGAGCTGGTACGAGAGAGTTGGGAGGGCACCTTCCCCACAGAAGAGGTTCCCATACTGGACTATGTTCAAAAGTTTAGGGAAAGGATGAGGCACCTCATGGCGTTAGCCCATGGGAATTTAGAAGTGGCTCAGGAAAGGCAAAAATGATGTTATGACCGCACTGCCCGGCCCCGAGAATTTGCCTGTGGACAGAAGGTCCTAGTACTAGTACCGGTGCGGAAAAACAAGCTGCAAGCCATGTGGGCGGGTCCATTCACCATTACCAAGAAATGTGGCAATACTGACTACACCGTGGCCCTGGATCGAGCAGGTGTTCGTGAGCGTACCTACCACATCAATAGGCTAAAAGCTTATGAGGAACGAGAAGTCACCAATTTAGCAGTTTGCTGTCCAGAGTTAGATGATCCAGAGTTGGACCAGATCCCAGACCTATTAGTGGACTCCAAAAGGGAAATGGGGGTAAAAGATGTATCACTAGGGGAGCAGCTTTGTCCATCACAGAAGCGACAGATATCAGACATACTCGGAACATATGAAACCCTGTTCACAAGTCAGCCTGGTAGAACCCCCCTGGTCCAGCATCATGTTAATACAGGGGCAGCCACCCCACTAAGACAACCCGCCTACCGGGTGACCCCTCCTGTGTTGGCAATGATGAAGGCCGAGGTGGATGACATGTTAAATATGGGAGTCATAGTCCCCTCCCATAGCCCATGGGCTGCCAGTGTGGTATTGGTGCCAAAAAAGGACAAGAGTACTCGTTTCTGTGTGGACTATAGACGGCTCAATGAGGTCACGATTACAGATGCTTACCCCATGCCCCGGGTGGATGAACTACTAGATAGGTTAGGGGGGTCTCGGTTTATATCTACCCTCGATTTGAGCAAGGGATACTGGCAGATCCCACTCACAAAGAACGCTCAAGAGAAATCGGCCTTCATAACCCCTTTTGGCCTCTTTGAGTTTACCAGCATGCCTTTTGGGATGAAAAACGCCCCAGCCACCTTCCAGAGGATGGTAGACCATTTACTAGAGGGATGTCAGGGGTATGCCCAGGCCTATTTGGATGACATCGCTATCTTCAGCGACACTTGGGAAGAGCATCTTCAGCATGTGTCCCAGGTGCTGCAGAGGGTAGCCAAAGCCCAGCTCACCATCCGACCTGACAAATGCCAAATGGGGATGGCCGAAGTGCTATACCTGGGACATCGGGTGGGAAGTGGGTGCATTCGTCCCGAACCTGCAAAAGTAGAAGCCATTATCCAGTGGCCACGCCCGGTCAATCAAAAACAGGTCCGTGCATTTCTAGGAACCGCAAACTACTATCGAAAGTTTATCCCCAATTACAGTACCATAGCAAAACCGCTCACTGACCTCACAACCAAAAGATATGCCCGTAACCTTATCTGGACCCCAGAATGTGAAACTGCGTTCCTCCAATTGAAAGACCGGCTAGCCCAAAGCCCAGTCTTGACTGCTCCTGACTTCCGTCGCAGATTCATTGTCCAAACAGACGCATCGGACACAGGACTAGGAGCTGTACTTAGCCAAGTGGGGGACAACGGTGAGGAACATCCGATAGCTTACCTCTCCCGGAAACTGTTGGACCGAGAGAGGGCTTATGCCACCATAGGAAAAGAATGCCTGGCCATAGTCTGGGCCCTAAAAAAATTGCAGCCCTACCTCTATGGCAATGAGTTCACAGTCCTCACTGACCACAATCCATTGAGTTGGCTAAATCACACTGCCGGGGACAACGGACGCTTGCTCAGGTGGAGTCTGGCATTACAATCTTACAATTTTTCCATCTCCCATAAACAGGGCAAGAACCATGGAAATGCGGATGGGCTTTCCCGACAAGAGGAGAAGGATGATCGGAAGCCTATCATGTCTGGCTAATATTAAGAAGGGGGAGGAATGTGACGACATGGACTCTCATGGGTTAACGTTTCTTAAAATCCAGCCAGACAGCATGATAGATTGTCTATAGATGGGGGAGAAGTCCCTCATTGTTTTTACAAGACTCTTGTTGACTCAATGTAATTGTGTTGGCCACTGAAAGCTAGACTATTGTTCTCCAGACATTTCCAGTAACCATTGTATTGTAGTTGTGTATTGATAATGTAATTACCTTAGTAGCCATTGTCTAGTCAGTGGCTCCCAGTTTACATGTACACCCTCAGCCTTTCTAAGCACATCATTTAAATGAACATTATCCATGCAGCTTGAAATTCCTCCAATGGGAGAAGCAATCTTGTCCAACCAATCGATGAGGACGCAGTGTATCCAAGGGGAAGGTTGTGGCTATAAAAAGGACTTCTTTAAGCCACCAGTGGTTGTTGATGGTTGATGGATTCAGTCTAAGCTCTTTGGGGCTGACTGGAGGATCAGGACATCTTATGGCTTCAATCTAGGGACTCCGGATCCGGTTGGAGACCATATCCACAGCCTAGGGATTTCGACTCCGGCTGCCAGGATTTTAACATCAAACCAGGACTACCTAAGGAGGACACTCAGGTTGGGACAGTTCAGTCACCTGTTACAGACTTTGCAGACCTCAGACAGCTTGGAACCTGTGAGGCATGGACATTCTAAATCCCTGGTGAGCCAGCGGAAGGGTGAGACTCTGTTGCCTGTTACATTTGTGTGTTTTGCTGGTTATGTGTTATGTGCCGTTAATTGTTTGGGGATCCAATAAAGTCTAATTATTGTGGTTCCCTCACCCTGTGTTGTCTGAGTAGTGTTACGCCCACGGTTAAGGAGGCCGGCGTTCAGTTGGGATGAGCCCTGAGCCACGCTGTCTTTCTAAAGGCGGCAGGTTTTAGTGGACGAGAGCACCCACTGAGCCCCGTGTCTCCACAGTGGGGAGTTGAGAGAGCTGTTAGGTAGTGTTCGCACCTTGCTGGAGTGGTTTGGGGGGGCAAGGGAACCCCCAGCCCCTGTGGGGGCTTGGGTTAACCCACCCGCGCTGGGGGTGATTGAATCAGCAGGTGTGGGTGTCGCCTCCCCAGTGTCGGTGTCGGTTCAGACAGAAAAAAACAAGGAGGATAGGATTCATTTAGATGATCGGGCGCGTGGGGAAGTTTGTCTGTTTTGAGGGCCCCTTAGGTGCTCATCTTAAGAAGGAGGTGAGGGAAAAGATCTGGAAGGATGAATATGTCGAGATCTTTTCCCTTCTTCCATTGGCAAAGTTTAATTCAGACAAAGGGAAAAAGGATAGTAAGAAAGAGGATGAGGAGAAGCGGCGGTGGCGGTTGATCCCTCAGACGTTTAATAATTGGCTGCAGGCCTTTGCAATCCTGGCGAGCGTAATTGGCGAAAAGGCGCCGGAGAACTGTTCGCATCTGTTTTGCTACATGGATTCAATTGGCGAGGCGTACAGGGTTTATGGGGGACAAACTTGGCTCAGGTATGACGAGCAGTTTCGTCAGAGGAAGGCCGTGCGTCCTTCCATAAGATGGGATCAAAAGGACATAGGGTTATGGTTTGCTGTTATGGCGCCGTCCAGGTATGGCGAGCCCTTTCAAGGTGGGGCCGGGTCAGCCGGCCAGTCAGGGGCACAGAGTACCGGTAGTCAGCAGGGTCAAGCGGGATCGCAGAAGCCCGGTTTGTGCTGGCAATTCAACGAGGGGCAATGTAAATTTGGGGCAACCTGCCGTTTTAAACACCTCTGCAGCCACTGTAACGGGACATCCCATGGAGCGGCTAAGTGTTTCAAGAAAGGAAAATCCAAGCCCGGCAGTTCTCATACCCAAGGGTCTGACGCCGGTGAGCTTAGTCGCGATGCTGCCGTACCTAAATAGGTACCCGGATAAGGAAAAAGCTGAGGTTTTGAGGTTGGGTTTTGGGGAGGGCTTCAGGATTCCGGCCCCCGTTTTTGATGTTCCGGGGGCAAATAGGAATCTGCAGTCAGCTTATCGGCATTCCGCGGTTGTGGCGGAAAAATTAGGTAAAGAGGTGGCTTTGGGGAGGATGGCGGGCCCGTTTGGGGCCCCTCCTTTTCCCAATTTGGTGGTTTCGCCGCTGGGGGTGGTTCCGAAGAAGGAGCCCGGAAAATTTCGGCTGATTCATCATTTGTCTCACCCAAGAGGCAGGTCGGTGAATGATGGGATACCGGCTGAGCTGTGTTCAGTGGTGTACACGTCGTTCGACGAGGCCACAAAGTGGGTAAAAAGATGTGGAAAGGGGGCGCTTATGGCAAAAACAGATATTGAATCAGCTTTTCGGCTCCTGCCAGTGCATCCAGATTGCGTTCGGTTATTGGGTTGTTGTTGGGAGGGGGGCTATTTTGTGGATCGCTGTTTACCCATGGGGTGTTCGATCTCGTGCGCATTTTTCGAAACTTTTAGTTCTTTTTTAGAATGGGTAGTTAGGGATGTTTCAGGCCTGTCATCAGTGATGCATTACCTTGATGATTTTTTATTTGTAGGTCCTGCTGATTCGGCACAGTGTGCCGGGATTTTGGCGACCATGGAGTGGATTTCCAGTCGCTTCGGGGTGCCTTTAGCACCTGAGAAAACGGTGGGGCCAACCACTTGCATAAGTTTTCTGGGTATTGTGATCGATTTTTTGGCCTGGGAAGTTCGGCTTCCCGAGGACAAGGTTGCCGCGCTGAAGGTCGAGGTAGCAAGGGCTCGGAGGGTAATAAAGTTGCAATTAAGGGAGGTTCAGTCCTTACTGGGAAAACTTAACTTTGCTTGTCGGGTGATGCCTATGGGTCGAATTTTTTCGCGACGACTTGCTAGTGCTACGGCGGGGGTGCTCGCTCCGCACCACTATATTTGGTTATCGGCAGAACACAGAGCGGACTTAGCAGTTTGGGGGCGGTTTTTGGAGGAATACAACGGTCGTTCTCTGCTGATGGAGGATGCAGGGGACAATTTTGATTAGGAGTTGTTCACGGATGCGGCGGGCAGCTCAGGTTTTGGGGCCTTTTTCCAGGGTCGGTGGTGTGCGGACCGGTGGCCGGACAAATGGACGGCTGAAGGCTTGACAAAAAATGTGGCCCTATTGGAAATCTTTCCGATACTGGTAGCGCTGCATCTTTGGAGAGAGGAGTTGGCGAACAAGAAGATTTGTTTTAACTGTGACAACATGGGGGTGGTGTTGGCGATTAATAAGTTTTCGGCATCCTCTCCTCCGGTGGTTTGGGTCTTGCGAGAGCTGGTGTTGGTTTGTTTGCAAATCAATGCGTGTGTTACTGCGGCCCACGTGCCCGGTGTTCAGAACCTAATAGCTGAT
The DNA here is from genome assembly GCF_048569485.1 of Anomaloglossus baeobatrachus. NCBI lineage: Eukaryota > Metazoa > Chordata > Amphibia > Anura > Aromobatidae > Anomaloglossus > Anomaloglossus baeobatrachus. Next base: position 634,383,483 of record NC_134356.1, on the reverse strand, counting down.
TCCCTCTCTCGTTTCCAGTGGGATCGGTTCCGGGTTTGCGCGCCAGAGGCGGAGGCCAGCGGTTTGGAGTGCCCAGCACGGCTTTGGAACGTGGTCTTCAGGCAGCCGGACCACTGATTCGGGCCTCCTTATCCGGTAACACATGGACAGTCTACCAGGCGGCATGGGATCTTTGGGAGCAGTGGTTGCAGGGTGGCGTTTTTTCTGAAGAGGATCAGTTAGGGATATTGTTGGAAAAGTTGGG